>NC_090657.1:11130559-11232158 GCF_040937935.1 Hyperolius riggenbachi | reverse complement strand
AGCGATGAGTTGGGCGCACGATTTGCCAGAAACTAGTTAGCTGGTTGGCTATTATGTAGTTGATCGGCTATCATTTTGGCAAACATAGGCTACAACTACACTACACTAACAGCTAATACTTTAACCTCCCTGGCGGTTAATTTTTTTTTTCAAATAGTGAAAAAAACTTTTTATTTTATTTTCTTGTTTCATGTAAAGCTACCAGAGTTGTAGCTACATGAAACACCACTAGAGGGCGCATGTGGCCCTCTAGTCCGATCGCCGCCGGCAACAATAGCAAACAGGGGAACGCGTATATAACGCGTTCCCCTGTTTGGCTTCTCCTGTCGCCATGGCGACGATCGGCATGACGTCATGGACGTCAGCCGACGTCCTGACGTCAGGCGCACTCAATCCAGCCCATAGCGCTGCCCGGAACTCATTGGTCCGGGCAGTGCAGGGCTCTGGCGGGGGGGGGGGGGGCCCTCTTCTGCCGCTGCGTGCGGGCGATCGCCGCACAGCACTTTACATTGTGAAAATCGCCCCACCAGGGGCTGAGATATCTCCCTGTGCGGCATAGCCCGAGCTCAGCTCGGGCTTACCGCCAGGGAGGTTAATAAGGATTTTATTGAAGAGAAACAGATTCAAAACCAAATACCGGATGACATTGCTTAACCAGCTCAGGACCGCAGGCTTACACCCCCCCCCTCCCCCCCCCCCCCCCCCCCCCCCCCCCCCGGAGATCCGGCTATTTTTTACGATATAGTGCCCTGCCGCTTTAATAGCTTGCTGCAGAGCCATATAACTTAGCATGCAAGCGATCCCCCCCCCCCCTCTTTTCTGCCCACCAACAGAGCATTCTGTTGGTGGGCTCTGATTGTTGGTGCCATGTTTATTTTAAATTTTTTTATTAATTTATTTAATTTTTAAAAATAAAATTCTCTATTTTTATGTCCCCCGATAGCCAATCAGGACGATCCTCTCTCATAGGCATCAGCCTATGAGAGGGGGATCGCGATTGGAGCCTCTCCAGGGGACAGCCCAGTGACACGGCTGTCCTCTGTACAGCGCTGCAGTAGATCGCAGCACTATACAATGTAAATAGCCGACGGTTTCGCTGTCTAACAGTCTACTAGCTGCGATCACTGCTGGGAGACTGATGACAGAGCTCCGCGCATCGGTGCGTGTGATCCCCACCAATTTCCGCTCACCGCTCTTGACGGCTTTCGGCGTTAGACGGTCTTGGGGCGGCCAACTTCCTGACGCTTATCGGCGTAAGGTGGTTGGGAGGGGGTTAAAGTGTACAAGCATTTATACTTACCTGGGCCTTCCTCCAGCAATCTGTAGGCCATGAGCTCCCTCGCCGTCCTCCCGGACAGCTCCGTTCTCCGTCATTAGGCTCCAGGGAGATGGCGCTGTAGTGCCCATGGCACAAGCTATGCCTGCACCACTCTAGATATGCCAGTGCAGCCTGCGAACCAGAGTGGGGGGATGAGCAGGGGGATCTGCTGTTACATAGGGATAGGCAATGCGGAAGAGGCAGACTCCTAGGTAACAAAAGGGCATCCTGTTTATATTTAAATAAGTTTGTTCCTGCTAATTTTCAGATATGGCTGCAACATGTTTATTCTGTATTGACTTTTGTGGTCTTTTGTAGTCAAACAGAACAAGATTGTCCAATCAAAATGAAGCTGGCAGACACATGGTAGCAGCAGTAGTGGGGGCAGTTTCCTTAGAACCATAACACCTCCATATACACAAGCCTCCAACAGGTCACCGGTGTCATACTACCCCCCATAGACACAAGCATGCAGCATGGGCTGTGCTAACAATTCACTTCAACATCAACATTATACTTGTGTTTTTCATATTGTCTTTCCACTTTTGAGCAAAGCTTTGGAATAATAAACAACCCACAGTGTTTACTGAGTATATGCAATATGTCAGATCACAGAGCTCATCAGCGACAGCAAGCAAGTGATAAAGGAACAGGTAAACAGTGAACAGTAAGCCAGTGATGGAGCACAATCTTTATGTGCAAACAGCATTAATTAATGTAATTCTGGAGCTCATTTCTACAGATGTTCATCTTCTAACTAGTTTCAGAAAAATTGTTGCAACAACAAGTTATCAAGAAACAGACTACTTAAGGGTCAACTATAAGAGAATAGGATACGCTATTTTATACAAAAACAACTGGAAAATAATTGGGCAGGAGTTCATGCATCTACCCCAAAAAACATCGGTAACCATCTTGTCTCCCTGGAAAATTCTGGAAATGACATTACGGTGGTGTAGTGGTTACTTAGCACTCTTGTCTTGAAGCACTGGATTCCCAGTTTGGATTCCAGTCAGGGCACTATCTGCAAGGAGTTTGTATGTTCTCCCTGTGTCTGTGTGGGTGTCCTCTAAGCACTCCAGTTTCCTCCCACATCCCAAAAACTATACATTAAGCTTAATTGGCTTCCCCTAAATTGGGCTACAGTACTATATATTCACTATGCTATACATAAAAATAAGCCCTAGGCTAAGATACATACATAGATATGACTATGGTAGATAGGGATTAGATTGTGAGCCCTTCTGAGGGACAGTTAAGCACCTTCTCATTACTTAAAGACCTCACCTACCTGGAAGTAGCTGCAGGTACTGTCTGTTGGTGAAGAGTTCGTCACTGTTTGTCCAACTTGCCTTAACGCTCTTTCAACCAATAGACAGGAGGGTTGGATAAAAAGGGCACTGTAACAATTGGTGTCAGCACACAGAGATCTCTGATTATTGGTGATCTGCAGTATCACCAATAATACAGATGCTATACCTGATTATATAGTGATCTTCAGAATCACCAATAATACTAGTATAGCCTGACACTGGACAAGCAATGGGAGATAGTGTTTGGTGTAACAGTAATACGGATGAGAGAGTTCACCCGAGGAGCGGGTGGCCCCCCGAGTGTGCTGCAGCCAGTGCTCACCTTATATGCGGATGAGACAGACTGTGCTGCAGCCAAGGGGTATATATGTACCACAACAAAGAGAAGGAATACAATAGTGCTGTACACCTGATCACCTGTGGAGCAAGTGATTCAGACTGTACTGCAACCGGGTAGTGTTTGGTGCACAGTACAAGGAGAGATAATCCAGTAATGCTGGACTAAGGATCCCTGAGGAACAAGTGGAACAGACTGTATTGCAGCCTAGGAGCAAGTGACACAGACAGTACTGCAGCCTAGGCGCAGTTGATACCGACAGTACTGCAACCTAGGAGCAAGGGACACAGACAGTACTGCAGCCTAGGAGCAAGTGACACAGACAGTACTGCAGCCTGTGGATACCTGAAGGGCGGGTATCACAGACTAAGCAGCAGTATTCTACACCTGAGAGGTTGGTGTAGAAAACTAGATTCCCTCATCAGTAGCAGAGCCCACTGATGCGGGTAGCAAGGTCAGACAGGCCGAGCTAGCAACGAGCGGACAGATACAGTACAGGTAGAGTTGAGCCGAAATTTTCGTAATTTCGCATTACTATAATTACGCATGCGAAATTAGCGTAGCGAAATTGCCATTAAAATCGTAATTGAAAATACCGTAAGCGTAATTTTCAACGCAAAATTTCGCGTTTCGTTCATGCCGTAATTTCGCATTAAACGCTACCGTAATTTCGCATTAAACCGTAACGCTCCGTATAATATAAAAAAGCCGCCGACTTTAAGGGTTAATAGCAAAGCCCCCTTAAATGCTAAGAGCCTCAAATTTGGAGAATATATTAAGGAGATCAGGAGGAATAAGAGGAAACATTTTTTTTTCAAAAAGACCTTATAGTTTTTGAGAAAATCGATGTTAAAGTTTCAAAGTAAAAATGTATACATTTAAAAACCCGCCGACTTTAACGGTTAATAGCAAAGCCTGCTTAAAGTTTAGGAACACCAAATTCCTAGGGTATATTAACGGGATCAGTGGGAATAAGAGGAAAAATTTTTTTTTCAAAAAGACCTTATAGTTTTTGAGAAAATCGATTTTTAAGTTTCAAGGGGCAAAAATGTCTTTTAAATGCGGAAAATGTCAGTTTTTTTTTGCACAGGTAACAATAGTGTATTATTTTCATAGATTCCCCCAAGTGGGAAGAGTTTTACTTACTTCGTTCTGAGTGTGGGAAATATAAAAAAAAAAACGACGTGGGGTCCCCCCTCCCAGACCTCTTTAACCCCTTGTCCCCCATGCAGGCTGGGATAGCCAGAATGCGGAGCACCGGCCGCGTGGGGCTCCGCACCCTGACTGTACCAGCCCGCATGGTCCATGGATTGGGGGGTCTCGGAAGGGGAGGGGCAGCCAAGCTTTCCCCTCCCCCTCCGAGCCCTTGTCCAATCCAAGGACAAGGGGCTCTTCTCCACCTCCGATGGGCGGTGGAGGTGGAGGCCGCGATTTCCTGGGTGGGGGGTTCATGGTGGAATCTGGGAGTCCCCTTTAAAAAGGGGTCCCCCAGATGCCCACCCCCCCTCCCAGGAGAAATGAGTATAGAGGTACTTGTACCCCTTACCCATTTCCTTTAAGAGTTAAAAGTAAATAAACACACAAACACATAGAAAAAAGTATTTTAATTGAACAAAAAACATAACCACGAAAAAAAGTCCTTTAATATTCTTAATTAACCATTAATACTTACCTGTCCCTTTAAATAAATGATCCCACGCAATATCCTCGGACATGTTCTATCAGTTACAATGTAACAAAGTTATTACAATGTAACAACTTTGTTACATTGTAACTACATTGTAACTACGCCCGACGTCACTCGCCGCTCAGCCGCCGCATACACTTACGCGTCCTTGCAGGACGCTAAGTCCCCGCCGGCTCCCGCCGTCCACCCCGCCCACATCTGTCACCCACATGTCACCCACATGTGGGTGACATGTGGGAGAGACGGGGAGGGCAGCGGAGCCGGCGGGGACTTAGCGTCCTGCACGGAGTCCGGACCCGACAGAGCTCTGAGCTATATAGCTCAGAGCTCTGAGAAGCATCTTTGTATTTTGGCTCCAAGGAGCCCCATTGGTCCTTAGCAGACCAATGGGTTCCTTCAAATCAGAAGGAACCCCATTGGTCTGCTAAGGACCAATGGGGCTCCTTGGAGCCCAAATACAAAGATGCTTAGAGAGCTCTGAGCTATATAGCTCAGAGCTCTGTCGGGTCCGTGCGGCGGGTGAGCGGCGAGTGACGTCGGGTGCGGCGTAGTTACAATGTAACAAAGTTGTTACATTGTAATAACTTTGTTACATTGTAACTGATAGAACATATCCGAGGATATTGCGTGGGATCATTTATTTAAAGGGACAGGTAAGTATTAATGGTTAATTAAGAATATTAACCTCCCCAGCGTTCAATTTCCCCAGGATTTCTGTGCAAACAGTGATAGAATTTATTTTTAAAACTTTTTTTTCCCTGTAACTTGCCAAAATGTGTCAAGCAAGGGTCTAGTATACAGTGCAGTGGAGTATTGATGTGTATGCATGTTTATACTGTTCACAGCATGTTTTTTTGAACGGACATTTCTGTCCATAACGCTGGGGAGGTTAAAGATCTTTTTTCGTGGTTATGTTTTTTGTTCAATTAAAATACTTTTTCTATGTGTTTGTGTGTTTATTTACTTTTAACTCTTAAAGGAAATGGGTAAGGGGTACAAGTACCTCTATACTCATTTCTCCTGGGAGGGGGGGGTGGGCATCTGGGGGACCCCTTTTTAAAGGGGACTCCCAGATTCCACCATGAACCCCCCACCCAGGAAATCGCGGCCTCCACCTCCACCGCCCATCGGAGGTGGAGAAGAGCCCCTTGTCCTTGGATTGGACAAGGGCTCGGAGGGGGAGGGGAAAGCTTGGCTGCCCCTCCCCTTCCGAGACCCCCCAATCCATGGACCATGCGGGCTGGTACAGTCAGGGTGCGGAGCCCCACGCGGCCGGTGCTCCGCATTCTGGCTATCCCAGCCTGCATGGGGGACAAGGGGTTAAAGAGGTCTGGGAGGGGGGACCCCACGTCGTTTTTTTTTTAATATTTCCCACACTCAGAACGAAGTAAGTAAAACTCTTCCCACTTGGGGGAATCTATGAAAATAATACACTATTGTTACCTGTGCAAAAAAAACTGACATTTTCCGCATTTAAAAGACATTTTTGCCCTTGAAACTTAAAAATCGATTTTCTCAAAAACTATAAGGTCGTTTTGAAAAAAAAAAATTTCCTCTTATTCCCACTGATCCCCTTAATATACCCTAGGAATTTGGTGTTCCTAAACTTTAAGCAGGCTTTGCTATTAACCGTTAAAGTCGGCGGGTTTTTAAATGTATACATTTTTACTTTGAAACTTTAACATCGATTTTCTCAAAAACTATAAGGTCTTTTTGAAAAAAACATTTTTCCTCTTATTCCTCCTGATCTCCTTAATATATTCTCCAAATTTGAGGCTCTTAGCATTTAAGGGGGCTTTGCTATTAACCCTTAAAGTCGGCGGCTTTTTTATATTATACGGAGCGTTACGGATTAACGCGAAATTACGGTAGCGTTTAATGCGAAATTACGGCATGAACAAATACCCATTGTAATGCGAAAATTCCGCGAAAATTACGCTTACGCGAAATTTCGCGAAATCCTTCTTCATTACGATTATGTACTTACGGCCATAATCGTAATTACACTAATTACGCGAAATTTCGCGAAATCGTAATTAGGTCATTACGCTCATCTCTAAGTACAGGAGCAGAAGACTGATTCAACGTCAGGGACAGGCAGGGTCGGCAACGTGAATCAGATAGGCTGAGGTACAGAATCGACAAAACGGAAGAATAGTCAGAGCAAGCAAAAGGTCATAACAAATAAACAATGCACTAGTACTTTAAAGCTATCAACAGAATCTTTCTAAGTGTGGGTCCCCGGCTCCGGCCGGTTCTAGCACACTTTGGGATCTGACTGGGGTCTGAGCGCTAACACACTATAGCATTTGCAACAGCAGACGCGGAGCTACTGACAGACCTGCTCTATATATACTCAACATGCTCCACAGCGCCGCCCCAGTCACTCAGCCAATCCGGATGCTAGCTGGAGTCAGCTGACCGCATGATCATCTGACTCCTCTTAGCTGCATAAAGGTCCCGTCGCTCTGCTCGCGTGCGTAGCTCTTAACCTGTGAGCAATGGAAGGACCAGGCACAACCTGACCATGTAACCGCGCGGCAGAGGCCGCAGGCTGACACGCGGAGATGACCGCCATGCTGCTTGACTCAGCGGCGGCATCTCCGCTATTCCTTACAGGCACAAATGAACTGTTCTTCCTTCCTCCCGAGTGGGACCTCGCAGTGTGAGGTTACTGCTAGGTGTTAAAAGTGGGGAAGAATAGTAGTGTTAGAGTACAGATGACCCAGATACTTATATTGCTTTGTTCGGCCAGAAGATCTCTCAACTCTTTAAATCCCACAATATCCTGGCTGCTCTATTTTGTGCTAATGCCAGGTGCATAATCGCTAAGCACTGGAAGGGCCCACTGCCCCCTCACCTTGTCCTGCTGGATGGAATGTGGTGGGTCTACCACATGGGGAAGATTCCTTATGCCCTAAATCTAACATACCACGCTTCAACAAAATTTGGGCTCAGGGACGGATCTAGGGGGGGGCAAGCGGGTCTCTTGCTCCAGGCGCAGTTTGTTGAATTCTTAAAAAGGCGGCAAAATTTGGATGGGGAATGGCAGTTTAGGCGCCAAAACCTGACCTTGCCCCAGGCGCAACTTGGGGCAACTTGGTCTAGATCCGTCCCTGTTTGGGCTGATTGGATTAAGCAATTTCCTTTGGGTGCCCCATCTGTTGTTTAGGTTCTTGGGTTTGGGGGATCTTTTGGCCTTCATGTCTCGAAAGCTCGTGCTTTATCTATCAGCTATAAACTGCCTCTTTGGTATGTACTGCATCACTATACTTCACGCAGAGCGGGTGTGTCTGTTTTGATTATATTGCACCATCAATTACTGTCTACAGTTGCTTCTAAGCTGTGAGTTTCCTATTTTTTGTATTGCCACTTTGAAAAAAATCAATAAAAATGAAAGTAAAAAAAAGAGGAATAGAGTACAGATGTGAGATAAGAAAAAAAAAAAAAAAAAAAAAAAAAAGTAACTTCTATCTATCTTGAGCCAAAGCACACAGAAAACCATAACAAATGTACAGGAGAAAGGATGCGGTTTTCAAAGGGAAAGGGGGCTCTGACTAGGCCTAAAAGATAAATCGAATTTAAACCAAAATCCTTATTACCAAGATCACAATTTCGAAATTGTGAAAGTGGCGAGTATCTTGATGACTTCATTTCCACATGGAGGAAGTTTGAAGAACCGGCTTCAAACTTACCCCAAGTCCAGGGATGTGTGGCCCGCAGCATCGGCAGTGTTGGACATACCTTCCTCATGAGCCCAATGCTGTCCGTCCTCTCTCGCAATCTGCCGGTTCTTGGGCACAGCATACTTCCTGGTTCCTGTATGTCACATGACATACAGGAAGTATGCCGTGCATGAGAGCCTGCAGGAGGCGAAGTGGATAGATGGCCATCGCTGGACTCTTGCTGGAAGGTATGTCAAGAACTGCCGCAGCTTTGGGGCACAGAGAGAAACCCAGAAGGGGCACAGACACACAAGAGGCACAGGGCAGGCACAGAGAGAGAGACAGAGCAGGCACAGAGAAACAAAAGGGACACAAAGGGGGCAAGAAAGAGACCCAGAGGGGGCACAGAGCGAGGGGACACAGACAAATGGGTCACAAAGACAGACACAGAAGGTCCACAAAGAGAGAAGGGGACAGAGGCATACAGAGGAGGGGAACAATGATTGATTTGATGGAAATTGTGGATTGAAATCACGATTTCAGACAGAAATCCCTCAATTAAATGTTTTCCTAAAATCGTTCAGGCCTAGTCTCTGATAGCTGCAGAATGGTTGGACAGTCACATAAAGGCTGCTGATCTGAGCAGTAGTGTTGGGCGAACACCTGGATGTTCGGGTTCGGGCCGAACAGGCCGAACATGAGCCAGATGTTCGGCATGTTCGGCCCGAACGCCGAACTCAATGGAAGTCAATGGGACCCCCGAACATGCCCATTTTGGGGGCCCTATGGGGTCGCAGGCATAAGGGGGGAGCATGCCCCGATCGCGGGGGGGGGGGGGGGGGGTCGGAAATTCCCCCCCCCCCTCCGCTAGCGCTCCCCCCTCTGCCCGCTTCCCCATAAAAAAAGTTTAAGGCAAGTTAAATAGTACCTGGTGGCTGGCCTGGCACTGGCAGTGGAGTGAGGAGGAGGAGGAGTCCGAGTAGCAGAGTGACGCGTTGAGGCCGGGCAGCGGGCGGTTCAGCGGTAGTACCCTTGTGGTACTTCTGCCCTTTCTCTGACCTCACGTCCTCTACGTGATGACGCATACGAGGGTACGCGTGACGCGTACCCTCATATGCAGAGGACGTGAGGTCAGAGAAAGGGCGGAAGTACCACAAGGGTACTACCGCTGAACCGCCCGCTGCCCGGCCTCAACGCGTCACTCTGCTACTCGGACTCCTCCTCCTCACTCCACTGCCAGTGCCAGGCCAGCCACCAAGTACTATTTAACTTGCCTTAAACTTTTTTTATGGGGAAGCGGGCAGAGGGGGGAGCGCTAGCGGAGGGGGTGGGGGGAATTTCCGACCCCCCCGCGATCGGGGCATGCTCCCCCCTTATGCCTGTGACCCCATAGGGGGGCTGTATTGCGGCATGTTCGGGCGAACAGGGCCCTGTTCGGTCGAACAGGGGCCCTGTTCGGCCCTGTTCGGCGGCCATTCAGTAGTTCGGGGCGAACCCGTACTTAAAAGGCCGAACACCATCAGGTGTTCGGCCGAACTCGAACATCACCCGAACAGGGTGATGTTCTGCAGAACCCGAACAGTGGCGAACACTGTTCGCCCAACACTACTGAGCAGCAACAAAGTGTAGCCCTGCATTCTGGCGGAAGTTATTATTCATAATTATAATGTTATTCTCCTGAGCTGGAACTTGACTGATCGCTAACATTCATAAGCATGTGAATGATGCTCTGGAGGTGTGTGTGCCAGAAATGACAACACGTGTTCCTCAGATCTCCGGTTTCCTGGCCGGCCATGGGACCATTCTGCTGTAGGTCTCAGCGAGCCAGGTGCATCTAATGACTAGAGCTGGAATAATCCTTTATAGGACTCTAGCTAATACACTTGGATGGCTGTTTGAGGACACAATCCAATTATTAATGATTGTGGAAATATTTTGTCATGAAGAATGTAATTAGGTGCAGATAATAGTTTGCTGGAAGGCAATACGCCACGGGGGTTGTAAGTTGGAGATGAGAGTACATCAGTGATTGATAAAGATTGTTAAAGTGAACCTGTAGTGTAAGGGATATAGGGGCTGCCATCTTTATTGTGTTTAAAAAATGTGACCTGTTGCTCTGCCTCTAATACCTTAAAGAGACACTGAAGCGAAAAAAAAACTATGATATTATGATTTGTATGTGTAGCACAGCTAAGAAATAAAACATTAAGATCAGATACATCAGTCTAATTGTTTCCAGTACAGGAAGAGTTGAGAAACTCCAGTTGTTATCTCTATGCAAACAAGCCATTAAGCTCTCCGACTAAGTTAGTCGTGGAGAGGGCTGTTATCTGACTTGTATTATCTCAACTGTAAGTGGACTGTTTACTTTTCCTCTGCTAGAGGAGAGGTCATTACTTCACAGACTGCTCTGAAAGACTCATTTTGAATGCTGAGTGTTGTGTAATTGCACATATTATAGAATGATGCAATGTTAGAAAAAACACTATATACCTGAAAATAAAAGTATGAGAATATTTTCTTTGCTGCTAATCTTCTAGTAATTATTCATAGTACACAACCAATTCACTACATCATATTTTTTTTTTCGCTTCAGTGTCTCTTTAAAGCAAACCTCAAGTAAAAAAAGGTTGAAATAAATATAACGCCTCATACTTACCTCCCTTGTAGTCTATTCATCAATCTCTTCCTCCTCTCCTGTGTACTGTATGTCCTCTGTGATCGATGGAATTCTCCTCCTCCATTTTAAAAATGGCCATGACCCCCGTAACATCTTCCGTGTCAGCACGCCATTAACCTGTAATATCGTCCACTTGAGCCCAGGGCTGTGGAGTCGGAGTCGTGGAGTCGGAGTCGTGGAGTCGGGCAATTTTGGGTGCCTGGAGTCGGAGTTGGGAAAAAATGCACCGACTCCGACTCAGACTCCTAATGAATTTGTAACTGTAATTAAAATAGAAAATATGATAAAATGTTCTATTTCTCAGATAATAGTCATTAAAAAATAATGTATATATACAGTATATATACAGTAATAGCTGTGCTTAGTCCACAAAAATGAAATAAACCAATCAAAATTAGTTACTTGTGCTGCTTCAATAAAGCAGTCCCCGTATTTTTAAGGTCAGATATACATATCTGATTGTGACTGTATATATGATGTGTACACAGGAATCTCTTATATATACTAAATAACATTATGCTGTAAGAATAAAGCCTGATGTGTAGCTGTGTCACTAATAGAGATGGTCAATGAGATGGAAATAATTCTGCACTGATGCTGATTTATGCAAATGTATGCACTCCCTTTGCTGATGAAATCAAATAATTTGATATGTTGTTAAAATTTGGTTTGGTGACTACAAATTAAAGGGTACCTGAAACGGATGAAAAGTAAAGTTTTATACATACCTGGGGCTTCCTCCAGCCCCCTTCAGGCTAATCAGTGCCTCGCTGTCCTCCACCACCCAGATCTTCTGCTATGAGTCCTGGTAATTCAGCCAGTCAGCGCTGTCCGGCCGCATGCCGCTCCCACAGCCAGGAACATTCTGCACCTGCGCAATAGTGCTGCGCAGGTGTAGTATGCTCCTGGCGGCGGAGTGTGTGCATGCGCACTACACCCGACTGGCTCAAGTACCTGGACTCATAGCAGAAGATCCAGGTGGTGGAGGAGGACAACGAGGGACTGATTATCCTGAAGGCGGCTGGAGGAAGCCCCAGGTATGTATAAAACTTTAATTTCATCTGTCTCAGGTTTACTTTGTTACACAGTAGTACTATACTCTACATATGCACTCCCCACAGAGCTGCAGGGAATCCACTGAGAATGTTGTGCACATTGAACACAGAGGTGTTGTCTATCACCCATAAACCTGGTTCAGATTGTGCATGAAGAATGTGTAATAGAGGAAGAATCTCCTCATTCCCCTGCAGAGCACCTGCACATCATTCTTACATGTACCCACACTTACATTGCCTAGGGACTGATAGATGTTCTTTGTTCCGGTCCGTACCTTTTACAAGTACTCTTACCAAGGACTAGTTTTAGTCTAAAGGGAATAAATATAGTAGTCTACATATCCTTCTCACTTCAGTTGTCTTGTAAAATTCCTAAGCGTTGGCAGTTAAGAGACGAATTTCATGTTACATACTTTTAATCAACAAAATTGTAATATGCAAATTAGAGGAGTCGGAGTCGAGGAGTCGGAGTCGGTGGAATCCTAAACTGAGGAGTCGGAGTCGGTGGATTTTTGGACCGACTCCACAGCCCTGCTTGAGCCATAGGGAAACATGGACATTACCTTGCTCATCAGTTGTCCTGTTACTTATATCTGTCAGAAACTGATATACTGTAGTAGAAAAGGACCCTAAGGTTTCCAGTTCCGACTAGATCTAGTCAGAACTGGAAGGAAACGTTGTTAAAGAGGAACTGTGAAAATCTTAAAATTTAAAACTGTGTGCACAAGGCTTCACTGCTGTCACTTACAGTGGTAGTAGAAATCTGACATTACTGGCAGGTAGTGGGCTAGCTTTTATTGTTTATAAAGACATTCCCTGAAAAAGATTTACATAAAGATGCTGGCCAGCCTCCCTGCTGGCTGCGCACTATTTTGGCAGTTGACGGAGCAACTGCCATTCACAAAGTGCTTTTAAAAATAAAGAAAACCCTAAGAAGCCCCTTATGAGAAGATGGGCTAGCCCAAAACCTGTCGGTAATGTCAGATTCTACTACCTACTGTGAGTGACAGCAACATGGGAGAAAAGTAATTTATGGCTCATTTTACTCTGGGAGAAATGTACTTCTTATTTGCATGTGTTTAAATTGTAAGGTTTTTGCGACAGTTGCTCTTTAAAAGAAAATGGAGAGCTTCTGAGAGGAACTTGACAGCAATGCAATATTCACTTGCAAGTACATCATGTGTTTGTTTTAAATAATTTTACTTGGTGCGGGTTCCCCTTAAGGGTGAATCAGTGTTTTAATCTATTGGAGTGGACGCCAAGGCCTGGTATACATGTGTACATGCATTTGCCATGCAAAATCCAGTTCATTGACCACTGGAATGTATGGGCAGGTACATATGCATGTACCCTGCTGCTGCCATGAAGTAGGAAGGAGAAAGCGCCCAGAATGTGTGGATTCGGTGGAAAGTCCCTGGTGAATCCACAGAAAGGGGAGATCATCTACACACCTTAATTGGAGCAGGTTGTTTATGTACAGTGAAGCCGGCTTGTGCACATAGTGACTGAGTGAGGCCGCTGGTTGGAGAATCTAGCTTAACCACTTTATCCACCACTAGTAGATCTACGTCCTCTGTGACTTCATCTAAGCCACGAGTCAGTAGATATACGTCTTGAAGCAGAAGCAGTGCTGTGCAGGGTTGGGCTTGCTCCTGTGCACATTTCTGGCACTATCTGATGCAGCACTAATTGGTGAAGGGGAATATAGGTTTCCTGAGCTGATGAGATTGACTTTTACCATTAAAGCGGTATCGTCACCATAAAAATCAAATTTCAACAGCAACTGGTCTGAGTGTGTTAAGTGAAGATGCTAATCCTGCATTCAAAACTTTCAAAACATTTTCTGCTGTTATGATTTGGAGTTATCACATACTTAAGGAACACTGGCCGTTTAGTAGTCGGTGCCAAAGAATTGCATGCTGGGGGTTCTTTTTACCTATAATCTTTACCTCCTCTTCCCTTTATTTCCCTGCCAGCTTCTTATCTGAAACCTAATCCTCTACTCACTTGTGTTTACAAGCAAGGCTGAGGTGACTCAGCGATTGGAGGAGACAAGAAAAAAAGTAAAGGGCAGAAATGACATCACGAGTTAGCCTTAACTGTGGGCAAAAGACATGGCCCCCACCAGGAACAGAATTCTCGTAATTTACTATATAACATTCACTGAAATCAAAACGTGGACAGTATAATACATGTGTTATATAAAAAGATCAAGTATTTATCTACTTATATATGTGTTTTTTTCCCCTGGCATAGTATGGCTAATCGTACTGCTTTAAAAAAAACTTTTATTTTCTAAGTTCATAGTGAAAAATACACTCTGTAGTATTATTTCAGAATCGAATATCTTCACCATAAATTGTGACAGGAACATAATCTAAGTTTTGTGATAAGCGGTAAGAATAGCCAAACAATATGTGTGTTTATAATCTACAGTAGCACTGTTTTTAAACTGGAAATGGTAAAACTGAGAACTAATGTGTTTTTTAAAAAAATGTTCCTTGTTTTCCCATTAAAATTCATAGAAAACAAAATTGTTCAAGGGAAAAATGCCATACAATGAAAGCCTAGTTTGTCTTGGAAAAAAAACAACATATATTTCATTTCTGTGTCATAAGTAGGGATAAAGTTATTTCTGATTAAATAAGGACATAGCTAAACTGCTTTGGTCCATAAGTGGGAAACAAGGTCTGGATGCCAAGTGGTTAAGTACAGCAGCTCGGCTCCCGAAGAACCTTGGTGCCTCGGCCAGTGAGCAGCCTAGTAGATCGACTTGGCCAAGAGCATCTCCACTCCTCCCCCTCAATCTGTGTGCTTCATCATGCTCCTCTCTATCGGCCCTCGTCCATGCTGCATAGCACCAGAATGCGTAACTAGTGATGAGTCTGTACTACCATTGGATCTATTAAAAGCTGTATAGGAGGCGCCCCAGGATATCGTTGGTGTTCGTATCACACATAAAAAGTAATAGTTTCTCGCCTACCTTGGTAGGGTTATAGATGATTAAAAGCTGTATAGGAGGCGCCCCAGGATATTGTTGGTGTTCGTATCACACAGTAATAGTTTCTCGCCTACCTTGAGTAAGGAGACTTGTGTAGGTATATGGTTTAAAGATGAGTTTAATAGGACTGTAAGCACTTCAGACAACGCGTTTCACGGCTTAAACCGCTTCCTCAGGTCAAATATAATGTTTTGAGAAAAACAACAACAAGGCGCTCAGGAAACATAAATAAACAGTTGCAAAAAATCTGCACATTTTTAAAAATTAAAAGAGAAAGCTATATGTAACGTTTTAAAACCACGTATCGTGGGGAGAAAGAACATCAGTGACAAAATAGATAAAAACAGATCACTTAGATTGAGCGACACATACAAGAATTAAGAATCCTATGTGATAAAATATAAAAAATATATAACAACAAATATAGGTGGTATTACATTCTTATAGGGCTGTTCCTTTGTCAGGTAAGAACTTGGATAGTGCAGGTGAGAGGTCCCTGGCACAAGCAGTGCTTTTTCTTAAAGCATTGTATTTGACCTGAGGAAGCGGTTTAAGCCGTGAAACGTGTTGTCTGAAGTGCTTACTGTCCTATTAAACTCATCTTTAAACCATATACCTACACAAGTCTCCTTACTCAAGGTAGGCGAGAAACTATTACTGTGTGATACGAACACCAACAATATCCTGGGGCGCCTCCTATACAGCTTTTAATCATCTATAACCCTACCAAGGGGTGTGCCACTACCAGTAGACGGGACGATTTTTTAAGGCGCAGCGACCAATAATATCATTTGAAAAAGGCCGAGTGGGGATGGTACTTCCCCATATGCCAAGACAAGTTTTTTGTCTACCTCTTCAGCATCCGATTACCTTGGCTCTGCACTGTTGTATGAGAGATCTTTGTCAGCAGTCCTCGTACATGTGTACCGGGCTTCATACTTCCCCGCTCCTGCACCTCTGGTTGCCAGTTTTATTGGTAAAGGAGGGGGTGGGATTTGAAGGTGGATCCTCCAATAAGTCGCTGCTGGGCTATATTATTGTTCTGAAATTGGAGGAGAAGCTGCAGCACTTATGTCAACCAGAGCAAGATCATCCACCTGGCAGGCTGGGGCCTAGTGGGTGTCAAGTGGCCCACCTGCCATCTTCTTTGACCCCTTCTCCACTTCAGCTTACCAAAAGGACCACAAGGGCACCCCAAATCTACTACCTTTCCTAGGGCCCCATTACATCTTAACCACTTTACCTCCCTTGCTACGCTTATCTACTCCCCACAAAACTTTACCTGAAGCTCAGGGGAGTAGATAGGCGTACTTGTGGTAAACAGTGTGCTGTATGCCCAATAAGCTATCTGATTATGTATATAGGGTATCATTTTAACCGTGACAAGTGAGAGAATAGAATTTGTGTTGTTTGACAACTGAGGGCTAAGTCATGTGATATTTTTTTTTACCGGAAAACTGAACGAAAAGCAATAAAACTGTTATTTACATGTACTCTATACCCCTAAATAAATACTTGTAAAAAGAACCCAAAAGTGACAGCATTGAAAAGAGAATACATAGTTACCCTAGGGACTTAGCCTTTAAAATATGTATGCCATGAGAGTGTATTACTGTTAATCATGAAGATAAGGGCTTTTAATTACTGATAGAGTACAATGAGAAAACAAAAAACACAAACCAGAAACTAATATATTATCGCCATACATTGTACTAGGAACATTATTTAAATGTTGAGATAACCAGGACAAATTAGCAAATACAATGTGTGGGTTTTACCTATGGTAACATTGTTTATTTGAAAACTATAGTACATGGAAATGGAGAAATAGCGTATTTTTTTTTTCTTTTTTTTTTCTCATTTTTCCCTTTAAAATGCACAGATAATAGCATAATTACTAAAAGCAAATATCACCCTCACAAAGCATAATTTGTGGCAAAAAAAACTAGATATAGATCATTTACATCTGATGAGTAGCAATAAAGTTATTGGTGAATGAATGGGAGGAGCGCTGAAATGTGAAAATTGCTCTGGTTTTTAAGCAAAAAACCCTGTGGTGCTGAAGTGGTTAATCCATCTCTGATGTCAACAGGTCACCAAATGATGAGCAGCTGATAAGTGCATTCACCCACCTTGCCGGACGCCACTCCCTCATACGCCAACACGTTGTTTCTCTTCTCCTCTCCATTCGCCAGTATTGGCCTCTTCTGCTCTCGTTCTTCAGACTTTCACCCCAACAGTCAACTGGCAATAGTTAAAGTGAACCAGAGGTGAAGCACCCTCATGTATTTTACCATATAGATCAGTGGGAACATTAGAGAAAACACCTACCCTGCTCTCTGTTTCATCCTTCACTGCTCAGTCTGTTTGTTATCAGCTCTGATAAGAATCCCCGACTGAGCACTCAGTCTCACTTTGCCCGTACTGATTATAGCGGAGTCAGTCTTCTGTAATGTCTTTTCAAGCCCAAGCCTGCCCCCTTGTGGCTCTGCTTTCCTGCTATGTATTTTCGTAGCAGGAAAGCAGAGTTACAAGGGGGCAGGATTGGGCTTGAAAAGACATTACAGAAGACTAACTCCGCTATAATCCTTACGGGCAAAGTGAGACTGAGTGCTCAGTCGGGGATTCTTATCAGAGCTGATAACAAGAAGACCGAGCAGTGAAAATGAAACAAAGAGCAAAGTAGGTGTTTACTGTCATGTTCCATTGATATACCAGTTCTTCTAAAAAAATTTGCATATTGTGATACAGTTAATTTTTTTCTATAATGTACTGATAAACATTAGACTTTCATATATTTTTAGATTCATTACACACAACTGAAGTAGTTCAAGCCTTTTATTGGTTTAATATTGATGATTTTGGCATACAGCTCACGAAAACCCCGAATTCCTATCTCAAAAAATTAGCATATTTCATCTGACCAATAAAAGAAAAGTGTTTTTAAAACAAAAAAAAGTCAACCTTCAAATTATGTTCAGTTATGCACTCAATACTTGGTCGGGAATCCTTTTGCAGAAATGACTGCTTCAATGCGGCGTGGCATGGAGGCAATCAGCCTGTGGCACTGCTCAGGTGTTATGGAGGCCCAGGATGGTCCTGTGATGTAAATCTGCACCACCGACCATATAGCGCTAGATTGGGGGCAGTGTAAAATTTGCACTGGAGCATGTGTGCACCCGTAGGTACGCCACTAGAGGAATGTTTGCAAATCTAGTTTTGTTGGAAAAGTTCTGGTTATCCAGTATAACTACTCTAAACTGAAATCTGATTAGCCGCATTTGTTATGGACAGTGTTGGCTCCACGTTACATGGCAACCAATATAAAGATGCTATGGCTTACCTATATACTATATTACCTTGCCTCTATGGATACCTTTTCATCATGGACCTTCCAGGCAGAGCTGACCACTGGCCATCAATCCTCGGACAAGCCTGCCAGCAGCATACTAACAGACGTCCAAGAATGAACTGTTCTATTCCAGGCGGTGCAATTCACTCTGCGGCTGCAGCTTCTCCAATAAAATATATAAAAGATCTGTCTTAATCTTGTTGTTATTATGTTTTATGGATAACATATGTGGCTGATGAAATAAGAAATCTCTGCTGGAGATGTGATGATACCCTGGATATAGCCATTAATAATCATTCCCCTGCCTGCATTGCACAAATGGCTATACCGCTGTGCATCCAGTATAAGCTTAATTCCTATATTGCAAGAGGAAAGGGAGCGAAGCCTTAACTGCGGGATGAGCTGCAGGTGTTCCTGGCCGGGAGAGATACTCTGCAAGGGTTCCTGGCCAGAGGATAATCTGTGGACCCAACAGAGCAGAACATGTATTGCTTGTTTATCTCATTTTACTCTCCTTATGCTTTTGTTTTTAATCTAAAACTCAGTTTTGATAGCTAACTAGGTAGTCATATTTTTTCAGAGTATGTTCAGCCGCCTACCTAATCAGTTTCCCTCTGTTTAATTTAGGCCTTCTCCAAACATGGTTCTGACTCGAGGGTGCCATCTTAGTTAAGTGTTCACCGTGCCCAATAAAGAATATGATATCGCGGAGGAAGTGACTTTTTTGTGCTGCACAGTTACCTGAGCGCAGAGATTGGGGGTGCCTGCAGCTTACGCTGATGAAATCTTCCCAGCATGCCTTATGTTCTGCACAAACGTTTAGGCAAAATCAGAGGATTAGGAGTCCAGTCAGTGAGTTGTAGCTTTTTTTTATTTTTCATTATTACAATAAATATGACCGAATAAAAGCTATCAAATCTAGTCCTGCCTGCTATTGATATAGTCCAACTTCAGATCCCCGATCACGGCTGGATCGAGGCAGAGGCTCTGGAGGTGTCGGCTCTGGATGCAGAGCTGTAAGGGCATGCTTGTGCCCCCCCATTCCCTGGCCATGGCAGCAGCATCTTCCATTATGTGATGCTGCTGGAGAGAGTTATAGAGAGGGGATGCTGCAACACTGCTAAAGAGAGATTTTGGCACCGCTAGCAGTGTGTGCTGCCTGTGGCTCTGCATATTGGGGGAGGGGGTGTGCTTATCTTATACTGGGGGCACATCTGGTTATCTATACTAGAGAGGGGGTAGCTAATACTGGAGGCACATCTGGCTATACTAGAGGGGGGGTACCTAATACTGGGGGCACATCTGGCAGTCTATACTAGAGGGGGGAGATTACCTATTACTGGGGGCACATCTGGCAGTCTATAATAGGGAGGGGCTCTAGCTAATACTGGAGGCACATCTGGCTATACTAGAGGGGGTGAGGTACCTAATACTGGGGGCACATCTGGTTATCTATACCGGGGAGGTGGTCTAGTTAATACTAGGGGGTACATCTGGCTATGTATACTGGGGTGGGGAGTTACCTAATACTGAAGGCACATCTGGCTATACTGGGGGGGGGGGGGGGTACCTAATACTGGGGGCACATCTGGCTATGTATACTGGGGAGGGGGTGTACCTAATACTGGGGGCACATCTGGTTATCTATACCGGGGAGGTGGTCTAGTTAATACTAGGGGGTACATCTGGCTATGTATACTGGGGTGGGGAGTTACCTAATACTGAAGGCACATCTGGCTATACTGGGGGGTACCTAATACTGGGGGCACATCTGGCTATGTATACTGGGGAGGGGGTGTAGCTAATACTTGGGGCACATTTGGCTATGTATACTGGGAAAGGGGGCTGCCTGATACTGGAGGCACATCCGTCTGTGTATGATGGGGAGGGGGTCTAGCTAATAATGAGGGCATATCTGGCTATGTATACTGGGGAGGAGGCTGTCTGATACTGGAGGCACATCTGGCTATACTGGGGAGTGGGACTGCCTAATACTGGAGGCACATCTGGCTATCTATACAGGAGAGAGGAGCTATCTAATACTGGGGGCACATCCAGCAACCTATATGACTGGATAGGGAACGTACCTAATACTGGGGCACATCTGTCTACCGATACTGGGGAAGAACCTTACGTAATACTGGGGGCACATCTTGCTACCTGTACTGGAGGGAGAGTACCTACGTAATACTGGTGGCATATATCCTACTTATATTGGGATGGGCACAGTTCGGAGGGTGTGCACTATGGAATCTTGCCTCTCATGCTGGAAAACCTTGGAGACTTGTCCTGGGCCTGTGCTTGCTGTAGAAGCTAATCTGCAGAGGACATAGGGCAAGAAACAGGGGAGCTGTCAGACCAGCGGTATGGACCGGTGGTAATGGAAAAACACAAGCAGTAACAGGCTTCTCCAGGGGGTAAAAATCAGTAACGCGTTATAACTTTATTATGAGTGGAAGTAATTTCAATGGGAACTGTGCCCAAGCCCAGATGTGACTCGCCAGTACTGAGTGCTAACAAGTGCCCGGCCGGTGCACGGAAGTGAATTCACCGCCATCAGCTGCCCGTATGAAAGAGCCCTAAGCATGGCGGTGCCAAATCGCTATTAGCACACAAGGTGCTTGTCCTAATAATAACAGTGTGTGGTTACTGCCCCCCCCCCAGCTGTGCTGCTGTAGTGTAGCCTGATAATGATTGAGGAGGACTGCTCATCCCCGCTGCACAAACCCGCACATTCTCTATGTAGTGCTATTGGGAGCCGGATTACCGGTAATTACTTGTGCTGTGATTTATAAATGTGTTTAGTAATTGTCGGTGCACAGACACTGGGATTATACGGAGCTTACACTCTCCTGGTGTCATCGCAGCCTCTCTAATGCCGACATTCCGTTTCTTTGATTATTGCGGCCCCTCCGTTCTCCCAGCCGTCTTATTACTGATCTGCTCAATTTCACGTATTCCTGGTTCTGAACATCCCTTTGCCGAGGCTTCTTTGAAGACGCCATTAAAAGACCTATATTTCCTATTTATGGATGAGGTTTATGATCCCTTTAAATAGGCACACCAGACATATGGCAATGCTTTGAGCATAGAAAGAGTCTGCGCTGCACAGTTCCGTTTAGTAAGGCAGAGATGGAGCTACAAGGATCAGCTGAATATCTCTTCTCTTTCTGCCCATAATAGGAGAAACGGAAAAATCTAGCCCATATTGGTTTCTTTATTAGCCTATTTTTTTGCACAGACAGCCTTGCATTTATGCCTTATGCCTACTTTTTCCTAGAGGAATAAGACTCGAGGCAGGCAAAACGTGCGCCGGACATTTGGGCACCGCCATAGACTGTAATGGGAATTACGGCTATAGTGGTGCTCAGAGCGTAATTTGGGCGCCGGCTAAAGACTGAGCCCATATTATGGGAAAAACAGTGCAATTCGGCCTGCAGCAATAACTGGCAGCCGAAGTGCATCTTTCCCCTGAGTCCATGGCGGCCTGCAAGCGGTATAGAACCCTGACATAATGTTCAATAAAAACATGTTTTCCTATTTTTTTATACGGTTATCATATTTGCATTTGTGCATAAGTAATATTATTTATTTAGAAACTACAAGTTCCTAAAAGTACCGTTTTTTTGCTGTGAGAGCTGCTTTTGCATTTTATTCATAACTGGTTTTATTCATGTTGTATTAAATGCAGAAATGCTTTGAGTTTCTCTCTGTGTCCAGCAGCTTCTGCACAGTCAGTGAATGTGTCACCTTCCTCACTTGATACATTTAAGTAAACACAAGATAACATTATCTACACTTCAGATGTGTCCAGATTTCTCTGCAATGAACTTTCAAGCTCTGTGTTTAACTAATTGAATGCTGTTCTAGTAAAAAAAATAGTGGTAGTATATATTATGCTGTAAATAATCTTTTAGAGCGAAGAAGAAATGCTGGGTTTCATTCCGCTTGAAGGGGGAATAGTAATTAACACTGCCATGACTTCTGCAGGAGCAGGGTGAGACATTTTTTTACTTCACCCTACACCCAAATTTCCCAGCGCCATTTTTGTATGAATGCGTGAGCAGGGACGTAACTAGAGGGGAGCAGAACCTGCAATCGCAGGAGGGCCCAGTGCTATTATGGGGCCCCAACTACTACCCTTCCCTTCCTCTAATACAGGGGACTATACTTGAGATCAGGTGTTTTTGTGGCTACACTTGTAAGGGTGTGAAGATAAGGATGGCCACACTTGTTTTATGTCCCCTGTAAGATGGGCCTCCAGACCATGAAGGGCAAAAAGGGAAGACAAGGGAAGGGGTTACAAAATAGGGGGGCCATCAAAGCTTTGCTGGGGGGCCCCATCAATTGTAGTTACACCCCTGTGCTTGAGACCACATTTTCAGAGCCTACAATCTTTTTTTTTTTTTTTTTTTTTTTTTCTTCTCACTTGAGAAAGGATAGGTGCTCAGCTGCACCAAGCACAGCTGCACAAAGGATTTTTCAATTTGAAAAGTTCAGCTCCAAACATACTGTATATCCTCGAGTATAAGTCGACCTCATGTATAAGCCGACTCCAACATTTGACCCTCTTAAGCTGGAATTTTGTATTGACTCAAGTATAAGTCTACCCAGCAAAGTTAATGGCTGCACATGGGGACCAGGAAGAATTAACAGATGCACTTGGGGCCCAGGAGGGGTTAATGACTGCACTGCATACAGTATTGAAGCCATTAACTCCTCCTGTCCCTTAAGTGTAGCCAATACCTCCTCCAGGCCCCCAAGTGCATTATTCACCACCCTCCCCTCCTTCCTGCAGCGCAGTATTTCCCCCCTACCCCTTTCCTTGTTAATTGTTGTGGCCAGGACTTTCAGATCTGTGTTTTCTTGGCATTTCCTTTATCAAGGGGGGTACATTGCTGCAAATGGGAATGTCACTATTAGTACACATATTACTCAGTGTTGCTTGTGACTCATGTATAAGTCGACCCCTATACCTTTATTTAGTGAATTAGACCTACATTTCTAGACATGTAGTCGAGTATATACAGTAATACTTGCTAATGTACACCGATCAACAAGATTACTATTAAGAATTCACCTTGATCAATGTTGGATTTAGTAGAGTTTTAGTCTATACAGAGCACAAAACTAGCCACATGCAGCATTGGCCCTGATTGATTATAACTAGATTCAATCATTTCGACCAAATCTGCCAAAGGTGATCAAATCAGCAGAGAGATGTACCCAGGTTGAAGGTCTACATCTCCCAGCATGCATTGTGGTGGTCAAGCCCTGATGGTCGGAAATGGCAATTTCAAGTTTCAACAAAATCTTAGCTTTCCTAGAAGTGTGTTTACGATTCAGTGGATTTCCGCGAAAATCCGCTAGAATGTTACAATTAAAGTTAGTTAATTGTAAGAGTAAAAAATAAAAATTTGTGGACTTCGCTATTGTAACGAATACGCCGCTGGGCGGCGTTTCTCGGAAGGATTGCGGATCTTTGGCCGCATCCGCTCCGGTAAGCGTACCTTCTATTGCGGCATGCGGAACTCTGTCCGCATCCTCCCCGCAAGTCCGTGCGGGCACATCACGCCAAACTCACCGGCATGTTACTCTGTGTGACTCTGTTTCCCCCACTATAGGGAGTGCGCGCGCACCGGCCTCCCTTTTATACTATGAAGAAATGTGCCAGCTAACTTGGAGGCAGGTCCTTGGGCCAGGCAGGTCAGGCAGGTCCGAGCCTGCTCTGATTGGTTGCAGCTCTGGGAGGTCCTTCATGTCCCAGGCAGTATATAAGGAAGTGTTTGACACTGGCACTTCGTCTGTGTTTGTGACACCCTGTGTTAGCGCTCAGACCTTAGTCAGTTCCCGGTGTGTAAAGTGCAGCAGGACCCCATTACTTGCACACGCAGTTATCCTGCAATTGTATTTGACTTTTTGCCTGTTTCTTGACTATTCTCTGGCCTTCTGATATTGTACTTTGCATCTCTGATCTCCTGCTGACCTTGGCTGGTTTCCGACTCTGATATCCGTCTCCTGATTCTGTACCTCACTGCCTGTATCGTTGCTGAACCTATTTCTGTCCAACCTTCCTCTCTTCAGTGGCTCGTCTCCCACTGAGGGGTTTCCGTTATAGAGGTTCGCCTCTCTGAGATGCCTGGCCTCTTGTACACCATTACTACTAGAGGCTGAGCCTCCTCCACTGCTTCCCTTGGAAGATCTCACACAGGGGGTTCCCATTCAGAGCTAACCACACCCCTGAGGAATCGCAGTGTGGTGGATATTTCTACAAAGCTTCTCTCATCTTGAATTGTATTTTTGTGTGTTCATTCCTGTGCTGTTGCCTGCATTATTTGGCGATTCTGCAGATCACCATATAATCAGTTAGCCTCTGCATTACTAGTAGAGTTGGGCCGAACGGTTCGCCTGCGAACGGTTCCATGCGAACTTCAGTGGTTCGCGTCCCGCAGGCGAACCTTTGCGGAAGTTCGGTTCGCCCCATAATGCACATGGAGGGTCAACTTTGACCCTCTACATCACAGTCAGCAGGCCCAGTGTAGCCAATTAGGCTACACTAGCCCCTGGAGCCCCACCCCCCCTTATATAACGCAGGCAGTGGCGGCCATTACGGTCACTCGTGTGCTGCCTGCGTTAGTGAGAGTAGGGCGAGCTGCTGCAGACTGTCTCTCAGGGAAAGATTAGTTAGGCTTAACTTGTTCCTGTCTGGCTGCATACCTGTTCTGTGAACCCACCACTGCATACCTGTGCTGTGAACCCACCACTGCATATCTGTGCTGTGAACCCACCACTGCATACCTGTGCTGTGAACCCACCACTGCATACCTGTGCTGTGAACCCACCACTGCATACCTGTGCTGTGAACCCACCACTGCATACCTGTGCTGTGAACCCACCACTGCATACCTGTGCTGTGAACCCACCACTGCATACCTGTGCTGTGAACCCACCACTGCATACCTGTTCATTGAACCCACCACTGCATACCTGTGCTGTGAACCCACCACTGCATACCTGTTCTGTGAACCTGCCACTGCATACCTGTGCTGTGAACCCACCACTGCATACCTGTTCTGTGAACCTGCCACTGCATACCTGTTCTGTTCAGTGGACCCGCCACTGTATACCTGTTCATTGAACCCACCACTGCATACCTGTGCTGTGAACCCACCACTGCATACCTGTGCTGTGAACCCACCACTGCATACCTGTTCTGTGAACCCACCACTGCATACCTGTTCTGTTCAGTGGACCCGCCACTGTATACTTGTTCAGTGAACCCGCCACTGCATACCTGTTGTGTTCAGTGAACCTGCCACTGCATACCTGTTCTGTGAACCCGCCACTGTATACCTGTTCTGTTTAGTGAACCCGCCACTGTATACCTGTTCTGTTTAGTGAACCCGCCACTGCATACCTGTTCTGTTCAGTGGACCCGCCACTGTATACCTGTTCAGTGAACCCGCCACTGCATACCTGTTCTGTTCAGTGGACCCGCCACTGTATACCTGTTCAGTGAACCCGCCACTGCATACCTGTTGTGTTCAGTGAACCTGCCACTGCATACCTGTTCTGTGAACCCGCCACTGTATACCTGTTCTGTTTAGTGAACCCGCCACTGTATACCTGTTCTGTTTAGTGAACCCGCCACTGTATACCTGTTCTGTTTAGTGGACCCGCCACTGTATACCTGTTCAGTGAACCCGCCACTGCATACCTGTTCTGTTCAGTGGACCCGCCACTGTATACCTGTTCAGTGAACCCGCCACTGCATACCTGTTCTGTTCAGTGGACCCGCCACTGTATACCTGTTCAGTGAACCCGCCACTGCATACCTGTTGTGTTCAGTGAACCTGCCACTGCATACCTGTTCTGTGAACCCGCCACTGTATACCTGTTCTGTTTAGTGAACCCGCCACTGTATACCTGTTCTGTTTAGTGAACCCGCCACTGTATACCTGTTCAGTGAACCCGCCACTGCATACCTGTTCTGTTCAGTGGACCCGCCACTGTATACCTGTTCAGTGAACCCGCCACTGCATACCTGTTGTGTTCAGTGAACCTGCCACTGCATACCTGTTCTGTGAACCCGCCACTGTATACCTGTTCTGTTTAGTGAACCCGCCACTGTATACCTGTTCAGTGAACCCGCCACTGTATACCTGTTCTGTTTAGTGAACCCACCGCATCAGTGCGCATACCTGTGCAGTTAAGTGAACCCACCTACCTACGTGAGTGCACGCAGTGTGATATACCGCTCCGTGCATACCCGATATGGACAAAACAGGGAGAGGAAGAGGTAGTGCCAGAGCCAGAGGAAGGCCACCCGGCAGGTCTGCGCGAGGTCGTGTAAATGTAATTTCGTGTGGACCTGGCCCACAGTACAGTGCTCGGAAGAAGGCATGTCCCATCACCTCCCAAGATTGTCAGGACGTGGTTGAGTATTTAGCGACACAGAACACCTCATCTTGCTCAGCCACCAGCGCTACTACTAGCACCACTTCCGCTGCATTTGACACTTCGCAAGAATTATTTAGTGTTGAAATCACTGATGCACAGCCATTGTTGTTACAGCCAGATGAATTTTCACCAGCTCATATATTTGAGTTACCCGGCAACACTATGGATGTAACGTGTAAGGAGGATGAAGGACCTACTGATGGTGCATGTTTGGATTTGTCTGAGGCAAGCGAAGCTGGGCAGGATGATTACGATGATGACGATGATAGGAATCCTCTGTATGTTCCCAATAGAGGAGATGAAGAGGGGGACAGTTCAGAGGGGGAGTCAGAGAGTAGTAGGAGGAGAGAAGTTGCTGAAAGAAGCTGGGGCAGCTCTTCGTCAGAAACAGCTGGTGGCAGAGTCCGGCACCATGTATCGCCACCTATGTACAGCCAGCCAACTTGCCCTTCAGCATCAGCTGCTGAGGTCCCCATAGTGCCCACATCCCAGGGTAGCTCAGCGGTGTGGAAATTTTTTCATGTGTGTGCCTCAGATCGGAGCAAAGCCATCTGTTCGCTCTGCCAACAAAAATTGAGCCGTGGAAAGGCCAACACTCACGTAGGGACAAGTGCCTTACGAAGGCACCTGGAGAAAAGGCACAAACAGCAATGGGATGGCCACCTGAGCAAAAGCAGCAGCAGCACACAAAAGCAAAGCCACCCTCCTTCTCCTCTTCCTCCTCCATCAGGTGCATTATCTGCTTCTGCCGCTTTCTCCCTTCCACCTTCACAGGCACCCTCCTCCACTCCGCCTCTGCCCTTGAGCGGTTCCTGCTCCTCTGCCCACAGCAGCAGTCAGGTGTCCGTGAAGGAAATGTTTGAGCGGAAGAAGCCAATTTCGGCCAGTCACCCCCTTGCCCGGCGTCTGACAGCTGGCGTGGCGGAACTGTTAGCTCGGCAGCTGTTACCATACCGGCTGGTGGACTCTGAGGCCTTCCATAAATTTGTGGCCATCGGAACACCGCAGTGGAAGATGCCAGGCCGCACTTATTTTTCGAGAAAGGCCATACCCCAACTGCACCGTGAAGTTGAGAGGCAAGTGGTGTCATCTCTTGCGAAGAGCGTTGGGTCAAGGGTACACCTGACCACGGATGCCTGGTCTGCCAAGCACGGGCAGGGCCGCTACATTACCTACACAGCCCATTGGGTGAACCTGGTGGTGAACGATGGCAAGCAGGGCGCAGCGGACCAAATTGTGACACCTCCACGGCTTGCAGGCAGGCCTCCTGCCACCTCCTCTCCTCCTGCTACATGCTCTTCGCTGTCCTCCTCCTCCTTGGCTGAGTGGCAGTTCTCCTCTCCAGCTACACAGCCGCAGCTCCGCAGGGCCTATGCTGCATGCCAGGTAAGACGGTGTCACGCCGTCTTAGACATGTCTTGTCTCAAAGCGGAGAGTCACACTGGAGCAGCTCTCCTGGCTGCTCTTAAGAAACAGGTGGATGAGTGGCTGACCCCGCACCACCTGGAGATAGGCAACGTGGTGTACGACAACGGCAGCAATCTGCTTGCCGCTTTGCATATGGGGAAGCTGACACACATAACCTGCATGGCACATGTCATGAATCTAGTGGTTCAAAGATTTGTGGCAAAGTACCCTGGCTTAGCGAATGTCCTGAAGCAGGCCAGGAAGTTCTGTGGGCATTTGAGGCGGTCTTACACAGCCATGGCACGCTTTGCGGAAATTCAGCGCAAAAACAACATGCCGGTGAGACGCCTCATTTGCGATAGCCCGACTCGCTGGAACTCGACCCTGCTCATGTTCTCCCGCCTGCTAGAACAGAAGAAAGCCGTGACCCACTACCTCTACAACTTCAGTAGAATGAAACAGTCTGGGAAGATGGGGATGTTCTGGCCCGACAACTGGACACTGATGGAAAATGCATGCAGGCTCATGCGGCCGTTTGAGGAGGTGACCAACCTGGTGAGCCGCAGTGAGGGCACCATCAGCGACTTAATTCCCTACGCTTACTTCTTGGAGCGTGCTGTGCGTAGAGTGGCGGATGAAGCTGTGAATGAGCGTCACCAGGAACCGTTACGGCAGGAACAGGCATGGGACCAATTTTCATCAGACCCAGCTGTTTCCTCAACACCTGCGGCAGCACAGAGGGGGGAGGAGGAGGAGGAAGAAGAGAAGTCGTGTGCAGAAGACGAGTCAGACTCAGAGGATGATGAGCAAGGTGTTTCTTTGGGGGAGGAGGAGGAGGAGGAGGAGGAGGGGACAGCGGCAGGAGAACAACCTCAGCAGGCATCGCAAGGGGCTTGTGCTGCTCAACCTTCCCGTGGTATTGTTCGCGGCTGGGGGGAGGAGGTTGACTTACCTGACGTCACTGAGGAAGAGCAAGAGGAGATGGAGGGTACTGGATCCGACTTTGTGCAGATGTCGTCTTTTATGCTGTCCTGCCTCTTGAGGGACCCCCGTATAAAAAACCTCAAGGGGAATGACCTGTACTGGGTGGCCACACTACTAGACCCTCGGTACAGGCACAAAGTGGCGGACCTGTTACCAACTCACCGGAAGGCGGAAAGGATGCAGCACATGCAGAACCAGCTGTCAACTATGCTTTACAATGCCTTTAAGGGTAATGTGACGGCACAACGCCAGCAAGGTACCACTGCCACTAATCCTCCTCCCGTGTCCACGCAGTCAAAGACAGGACGCTCCAGCGATCTCATGGTGATGTCGGACATGCGGACGTTCTTTAGTCCAACGCCTCGCCGTAGCCCTTCCGGATCCACCCTCCACCAACACCTGGAACGGCAGGTAGCCGACTACCTGGCCTTAAGTGTGGATGTAGACACTGCTGTGAACAGCGATGAGGAACCCTTCAACTACTGGGTGCGCAGGCTTGACCTGTGGCCAGAGCTGTCCCAATTTGCCATCCAACTTCTCTCCTGCCCTGCCGCAAGCGTCCTGTCAGAAAGGACCTTCAGCGCAGCTGGAGGCATTGTCACAGAGAAGAGAAGTCGCCTAAGTCACAAAAGTGTTAAGTACCTCACCTTTATCAAAATGAATGAGGCATGGATCCCGGAGGGCTGCTGCCCGCCCCAAGACTAAGTCAGTCCCCGGCGCACACACAGCATCTCTGCCTGCACGCCGTGTGACTGGCTGCCTGGCCTGCCCCAAGAAGACTAAGTCGCTCCCAGTCCCTCCACACAGCATGTCTGCCTGCAGGCCGCTTGACTACCTTCTCCGCCACCACCAACAGGGTCCGGGACTCCAGGCGGATTGCGCTGTAATAATTTTTCTGGTGCGTGTACATGACTGCCTAATTTTTCTGGCTGCACTGCGGGCAGCTGCAACAACAAAAGAAAAGGCATGTACATGCGCCCATTCCCCTTCGTGATCATTACCTTGCCGTGGTGAAGGGGCTTGCGTATCACAATGAAGCAATGACCGGCGCCTAGATGAGTGTCTCGGGGGGCACACAAAAGATAATAAGGTCGTTGCTTCATTGTGGTCAGACCAAATTTGATCAGCTGGACAGTCACTGTTCTGTCATTCAGCTACATCAGCCAGGCGACCATATGGGCTGTAAAGCCACCAAAACCTGCACTCTCGCCATGGTGCGCACCAGTCCAGCACGGCCGTCACTACACAAACAGCTGTTTGCGGTGCGTTACACGGTGAGTTTGGTGTGTCAGTGTGAAGCAGTACCTTAATTACACTACCTGATTGATGTATACACATGCAAGATGTTTGAAAGCACTTTAGGCCTGTCATTTAGCATTCAATGTGATTTCTGCCCTTTGCTGCTTTGCGTCAAATCCAGATTTTTCCCCGGGACTTTTGGCATGTATCCCACTCCGCCATGCCCCCCTCCAGGTGTTAGACCCCTTGAAACATCTTTTCCATCACTTTTGTGGCCAGCATATTTTTTTTTTTTTCAAAGTTCGCATCCCCATTGAAGTCTATTGCGGTACGCGAACTTTAACGCGAACCGAACCTTCCGCGGAAGTTCGCGAACCAGGTTCGCGAACCTAAAATAGGAGGTTCGGCCCAACTCTAATTACTAGTGATACTGCAGATCACTAGTGATCAGGGATCCTGAGTCTAACACATTCATTACAGCTATTTTTTGGGATGGGAAAACCATTTACAATTGGCGATTGCAGTAAACTTCTGCTTTCTCTAGTTGGTGTAATATTTCCAAAGTCTTCTGATTAGCCTAAAATGACTGCGGTAATCCGATTTACATGGAAAAATTCTGCATTCTCTGATCGGTCCAATGCTTCAGAGTTCTGTGAGTGGCCTAAAATTTCCGAGTTGCGTTAATGTGGCATTTCCAATCAGAATTCTGCTGAAATTTTACAACCATCTGTACTGTTTAGCCTGCAAGGGGGAAGGCACAGAAGAATTGCAGCCTATGTACAGTACATCGCTTAGGGATCTGAACGAGTGACAAATGAGTCAATTCTGCTTCATGCTCATCCGCCCCACATGAGGCAGACATTTAAAAGCACCGCATGTTACTTGGACATGAGACACTGCAGATCATAGAGTATCCGTAATTTTACCAATATTCTACCATCACCTGTTATCAATAATAGAATATTGGTAATGTTATCAGCTTGCCTATCCTCCTATCTATGCCTATCCTACCCCTTACCTATGCCTAACACTATTGTATCCCCACCTATGCCTAACACTATTGTATCTCCACCTATGCCTAACACTATTGTATCTCCACCTATGCCTAACACTATTGTATCCCCACCTATGCCTAACACTATTGTATCCCCACCTATGCCTAACACTATTGTATCCCCTGCCTATGCCTAACACTATTGTATCCCCTGCCTATGCCTAACACTATTGTATCCCCACCTATGCCTAACACTATTGTATCTCCACCTATGCCTAACACTATTGTATCCCCACCTATGCCTAACACTATTGTATCCCTACCTATGCCTAACACTATTGTATCCCCACCTATGCCTAACACTATTGTATCCCCACCTATGCCTAACACTATTGTATCCCCTGCCTATGCCTAACACTATTGTATCCCCTGCCTATGCCTAACACTATTGTATCCCCTGCCTATGCCTAACACTATTGTATCCCCTGCCTATGCCTAACACTATTGTATCCCCACCTATGCCTAACACTATTGTATCTCCACCTATGCCTAACACTATTGTATCCCCACCTATGCCTAACACTATTGTATCCCTACCTATGCCTAACACTATTGTATCCCCACCTATGCCTAACACTATTGTATCCCCACCTATGCCTAACACTATTGTATCCCCTGCCTATGCCTAACACTATTGTATCCCCTGCCTATGCCTAACACTATTGTATCCCCTGCCTATGCCTAACACTATTGTATCCCCTGCCTATGCCTAACACTATTGTATCCCCTGCCTATGCCTAACACTATTGTATCCCCTGCCTATGCTTAACACTATTGTATCCCCACCTATGCCTAACACTATTATATCCCCACCTATGCCTAACACTATTGTATCCCCACCTATGCTTAACACTATTGTATCCCCACCTATGCCTAACACTATTATATCCCCACCTATGCCTAACACTATTGTATCCCCACCTATGCTTAACACTATTGTATCCCCACCTATGCCTAACACTATTATATCCCCACCTATGCCTAACACTATTGTATCCCCTGCCTATGCCTAACACTATTGTATCCCCTGCCTATGCCTAACACTATTGTATCCCCTGCCTATGCCTAACACTATTGTATCCCCTGCCTATGCCTAACACTATTGTATCCCCTGCCTATGCCTAACACTATTGTATCCCCTGCCTATGCCTAACACTATTGTATCCCCTGCCTATGCCTAACACTATTGTATCCCCTGCCTATGCCTAACACTATTGTATCCCCTGCCTATGCTTAACACTATTGTATCCCCACCTATGCCTAACACTATTATATCCCCACCTATGCCTAACACTATTGTATCCCCACCTATGCTTAACACTATTGTATCCCCACCTATGCCTAACACTATTATATCCCCACCTATGCCTAACACTATTGTATCCCCACCTATGCTTAACACTATTGTATCCCCACCTATGCCTAACACTATTATATCCCCACCTATGCCTAACACTATTGTATCCCCACCTATGCTTAACACTATTGTATCCCCACCTATGCCTAACACTATTATATCCCCACCTATGCCTAACACTATTGTATCCCCTGCCTATGCCTAACACTATTGTATCCCCTGCCTATGCCTAACACTATTGTATCCCCTGCCTATGCCTAACACTATTGTATCCCCTGCCTATGCCTAACACTATTGTATCCCCTGCCTATGCCTAACACTATTGTATCCCCTGCCTATGCTTAACACTATTGTATCCCCTACCTATGCCTAACACTATTGTATCCCCACCTATGCTTAACACTATTGTATCCCCACCTATGCCTAACACTATTATATCCCCACCTATGCCTAACACTATTGTATCCCCACCTATGCTTAACACTATTGTATCCCCACCTATGCTTAACACTATTGTATCCCCACCTATGCCTAACACTATTATATCCCCACCTATGCCTAACACTATTGTATCCCCACCTATGCTTAACACTATTGTATCCCCACCTATGCCTAACACTATTATATCCCCACCTATGCCTAACACTATTGTATCCCCTGCCTATGCCTAACACTATTATATCCCCTGCCTATGCCTAACACTATTGTATCCCCTGCCTATGCCTAACACTATTGTATCCCCTGCCTATGCCTAACACTATTGTATCCCCTGCCTATGCCTAACACTATTGTATCCCCTGCCTATGCTTAACACTATTGTATCCCCTACCTATGCCTAACACTATTGTATCCCCACCTATGCTTAACACTATTGTATCCCCACCTATGCCTAACACTATTATATCCCCACCTATGCCTAACACTATTGTATCCCCACCTATGCTTAACACTATTGTATCCCCACCTATGCCTAACACTATTATATCCCCACCTATGCCTAACACTATTGTATCCCCTGCCTATGCCTAACACTATTGTATCCCCTGCCTATGCCTAACACTATTGTATCCCCTGCCTATGCCTAACACTATTGTATCCCCTGCCTATGCCTAACACTATTGTATCCCCTGCCTATGCTTAACACTATTGTATCCCCTACCTATGCCTAACACTATTGTATCCCCACCTATGCTTAACACTATTGTATCCCCACCTATGCCTAACACTATTGTATCCCCACCTATGCCTAACACTATTGTATCCCTACCTATGCCTAACACTATTGTATCCCCACCTATGCCTAACACTATTGTATCCCCACCTATGCCTAACACTATTGTATCCCCACCTATACCTAACACTATTGTATCCCCTGCCTATACCTAACACTATTGTACCCCCTGCCTATGCCTAACACTATTGTATCCCCACCTATGCCTAACACTATTGTATCCCCTGCCTATACCTAACACTATTGTATCCCCTGCCTATACCTAACACTATTGTATCCCCTGCCTATACCTAACACTATTGTATCCCCACCTATGCCTAACACTATTGTATCCCCACCTATACCTAACACTATTGTATCCCCACCTATGCCTAACACTATTGTATCCCCACCTATGCCTAACACTATTGTATCCCCACCTTAACTAGTCACCTGTATAAAAGACACCTGTCCACAGAATCAATCAATCAAGCAGACTCCAAACTCTCCAACATGGGAAAGACCAAAGAGCTGTCCAAGGATGTCAGAGACAAAATTGTAGACCTGCACAAGGCTGGAATAGGCTACAAAACCATTAGCAAGAAGCTGGGAGAGAAGGTGACAACTGTTGGTGCGATTGTTCGAAAATGGAAGGAGCACAAAATGACCATCAATCGACCTCGCTCTGGGGCTCCACGCAAGATCTCACCTCGTGGGGTGTCAATGGTTCTGAGAAAGGTGAAAAAGCATCCTAGAACTACACGGGAGGAATTAGTGAATGACCTCAAATTAGCAGGGACCACAGTAGACCAAGAAAACCATTGGAAACACATTACACCGCAATGGATTAAAATCCTGCAGGGCTCGCAAGGTCCCCCTGCTCAAGAAGGCACATGTGCAGGCCCGTCTGAAGTTTGCCAATGAACACCTGAATGATTCTGTGAGTGACTGGGAGAAGGTGCTGTGGTCTGATGAGACCAAAATAGAGCTCTTTGGCACTAACTCAACTCGCTGTGTTTGGAGGAAGAAAAATGCTGCCTATGACCCCCAAAACACCATCCCCACCGTCAAGCATGGGGGTGGAAACATTTTGCTTTGGGGGTGTTTTTCTGCTAAGGGCACAGGACAACTTAATCGCATTAACGGGAAAATGGACGGAGCCATGTATCGTGAAATCCTGAACGACAACCTCCTTCCCTCTGCCAGGAAACTGAAAATGGGTCGTGGATGGGTGTTCCAGCACGACAATGACCCAAAACATACAGCAAAGGCAACAAAGGAGTGGCTCAAGAAGAAGCACATTAAGGTCATGGAGTGGCCTAGTCAGTCTCCGGACCTTAATCCAATAGAAAACCTATGGAGGGAGCTCAAGCTCAGAGTTGCACAGAGACAGCCTCGAAACCTTAGGGATTTAGAGATGATCTGCAAAGAGGAGTGGACCAACATTCCTCCTAAAATGTGTGCAAACTTGGTCATCAATTACAAGAAACGTTTGACCTCTGTGCTTGCAAACAAGGGTTTTTCCACTAAGTATTAAGTCTTTTATTGTTAGAGGGTTCAAAAACTTATTTCACTCAGTTGCTATCTTTTATTTAAGGTTATTTTTTCGATTTTCCTTTTGATGTGCTATCTGCCACTGTTAAAATAAACCTACCATTGAAATGATACTGTTCTGAGACTTTTCATTTCTTTGTCATTGGACAAACTTACAAAATCAGTGAGGGGTCAAATAATTATTTCCTCCACTGTATGCCTAACACTATTGTATCCCCACCTATGCCTAACACTATTGTATCCCCACCTATGCCTAACACTATTGTATCCCCACCTATGCCTAACACAATTGTACCCCCTGCCTATGCCTAACACTATTGTATCCCCTGCCTATGCCTAACACTATTGTATCCCCACCTATGCCTAACACTATTGTATCCCCACCTATGCCTAACACTATTGTATCCCCACCTATGCCTAACACTATTGTATCCCCACCTATGCCTAACACTATTGTATCTCCACCTATGCCTAACACTATTGTATCTCCACCTATGCCTAACACTATTGTATCCCTACCTATGCCTAACACTATTGTATCCCTACCTATGCCTAACACTATTGTATCCCCACCTATGCCTAACACTATTGTATCCCCACCTATGCCTAACACTATTGTATCCCCACCTATGCCTAACACTATTGTATCCCTACCTATGCCTAACACTATTGTATCCCTACCTATGCCTAACACTATTGTATCCCTACCTATGCCTAACACTATTGTATCCCTACCTATGCCTAACACTATTGTATCCCCTACCTATGCCTAACACTATTGTATCCCCTGCCTATGCCTAACACTATTGTATCCCCTGCCTATGCCTAACACTATTGTATCCCCTGCCTATGCCTAACACTATTGTATCCCCTGCCTATGCCTAACACTATTGTATCCCCTGCCTATGGCTAACTCGATCACCACCACTATAAACCACTGCCGATATTCCCTCACCCCTCCAGTATGCACCTCCAGCTCCACTATTTACACTGTCCCAGCCACTAAGCACCTCCACTATTTCCGCTGTCCTGTACCCTCCACTACGCACCTCCACTATTTCTGCTGTCCCAGCCACTATGTACCTTCACCTTATTTTTTTATTTATTGTATTTATAAAGCGCCAACATATTACGCAGTGCTGGACATTAGTTTAGGTTACAGACAATATTTAGGGCTGACATACAGCAATATGACAATACAGGAATACAAGAAAAACCAGATCACACAGCACAGTATGAGTACAAGGTAATGCTTAGTCACTGGAGGGGAGCATGGAGATCACACAGCACAGTAGGAGTACAAGGTAATGCTTAGTCACTGGATGGGAGCATGGAGATCACACAGCACAGTAGGAGTACAAGGTAATGCTTAGTCACTGGATGGAGCATGGAGATCACACAGCACAGTATGAGTACAAGGAAAGTAGTGGCTGGATGGTGTACTGGTTAAGGGCTCTGCCTCTGACACAGGAGACCTGGGTTCGAATCTCGGCTCTGCCTGTTCAGTAAGCCAGTAATTCAGTAAGGAGCTCTTTGGGCAAGACTCCCTAACACTGCTACTGCCTACTGAGTGCGCTCTAGTGGCTGCCTCGCAAGCGCTTTGAGTCCGACAGGAGAAAGGCGCTATACAAATACTGCAATTATTATTATTATTAATGCTTAGTCACTGGATGGGAGCATGGAGATCACACAGCACAGTATGAGTACAAGGTAATGCTTAGTCACTGGATGGAGCATGGAGATCACACAGCACAGTATGAGTACAAGGTAATGCTTAGTCACTGGATGGAGCATGGAGATCACACAGCACAGTATGAGTACAAGGTAATGCTTAGTCACTGGATGGAGCATGGAGATCACACAGCACAGTATGAGTACAAGGTAATGCTTAGTCACTGGATGGAGCATGGAGATCACACAGCACAGTATGAGTACAAGGTAATGCTTAGTCACTGGAGGGGAGCATGAAGATCACACAGCACAGTAGGAGTACAAGGTAATGCTTAGTCACTGGAGGGGAGCATGGAGACCACACAGCACAGTATGAGTACAAGGTAATGGTTAGTCACTGGATGGAGCATGGAGATCACACAGCACAGTATGAGTACAAGGTAATGCTTAGTCAGTCACTGGATGGGAGCATGGAGATCACACAGCACAGTATGAGTACAAGGTAATGCTTAGTCACTGGATGGAGCATGGAGATCACACAGCACAGTATGAGTACAAGGTAATGCTTAGTCACTGCATGGAGCATGGTGATCACACAGCACAGTATGAGTACAAGATAATGCTTAGTCACTGGATGGAGCATGGAGATCACACAGCACAGTATGAGTACAAGGTAATGCTTAGTCACTGGATGGAGCATGGAGATCACACAGCACAGTATGAGTACAAGGTAATGCTTAGTCACTGGATGGAGCATGGAGATCACACAGCACAGTATGAGTACAAGGTAATGCTTAGTCAGTCACCGGAGGGAAGCATGGAGATCACACAGCACAGTATGAGTACAAGGTAATGCTTAGTCAGTCACCGGAGGGAAGCATGGAGATTAGGCAAGTTAGGTTCACTCAGATGCATAGCATGGGTGCACAGTAATGGAGGTGCATGTTCAGGTAGAACACAAAAGGAGGAGGACCCTGCCCAAAGGCTTACAATCTAGCAGGAGAGGTAGGGACATGAAAGGTAGGGGACCAGAGTTCAACTGTGGGTTTAGAGCACTTGTGAGGGGTAGTAGGCCAGAGTGAAAAGGTGAGTTTTGAGGGATTTCTTGAAGATGTTGAATTAGTGGGCTGCCCTAATGGGTGGAGGGTAGGACGTTCCATAGTGTTGGAGCAGCTCTTGAGAAGTCCTGGAGGCGTGCATGGGACTGGGTGATGCAAGGGGCGGTTAGGCGAAGTTCATTGGAAGAGCGGAGTGAGCGGCTAGGTGTGTATCTCTGAGTAAGATCGTAAATGTAGGTTGGACAGGTTTTGTGGACAGAAATGTAGGTCAGACACAGTTTCTTGGATCTGATTCTGGACTGGATAGGAAGCCAGTGGAAGGATTCACAGAGGGGATCCGCCGTGGTGGAGCGATGGGAGGAGTGGATAATTCTGGCTGCCGCATTCATGATGGACTGCAGTGGGGCTGTTCGGGTCATATGGAGACCAGATAGCAGGGCATTGCAGTAGTCAAGGCGGGAAAGTATGAGGGCATGGATGAGGAGTTTGGTGGTGGCAGAGGTCAGGAAAGGGCAGAAATTCACTATTTCCGCTGTCCCAGCCACTATGCACACCCACCTCCACTACTTCTGCTGCCCCCTGAACATTGCTTGTACTCTACAATTTCATCCCAACAGGTGAACAAGGATCTTTGTACATTCAATGCAGATGAAATTCAAACTGAGAAATGCATCAATACACATCTTAAGGGCCGCTCTCATTTTTACCCCACTTCCTCAAAGGGCAGTTTTATTGACACTTTCTACACACTAGTGCTTAATGATCTGCAAAAATTGGACTTTGACACACCATCTCCTTCATCCAATCTCACTCCATCAGAAAAGAAAGCTCTCTACACCCTCAAAAATTACCCAGACATAATCCTCAAACCCACTGATGAGGGCGGCGGTGTAGTTTTACTCAATAAAAATGACTATCTGCTAGAGGCCCATAGACTACTCGACAATCCACTACACTATAGACAATTGGACTCCGACCCCACCCCCAACTATAACGCTAATTTAAAACTCTTCATTAACCAAGCATTTTTAAACGGTATCATTACCAAGAATGAAAGGAACCTCATCATCAATCACCATCCCAAAACACCGTTCTTTTATTATCTCCCCAAAATTCATAAATCACTCACCAATCCACCTGGTAGACCCATCATTGCAGGGATAGAATCCATCACCAGCAACTTATCTAAATTTGTAGACCATCATTTACAACCCCTTGTACAAAATCTACCGTCATATATAAAAGATTCGGAACATCTTATTCAGATATTAAACACTATTCCTTGGAATACAGAATCCAGCTTGCTGACATGTGATGTGTCTTCCTTATACACCAATATTCAGCACACCTTTGGCCTCAGATCATTAACATATTTCCTTTCCACTAATCCCGACATGCCAGCTGCCCAACAATCATTCATTACTCAATGTGCAGAATTTATTTTACAACACAATGTGTTTTCATTTGCTGACAATCATTACCATCAAATTTCCGGTACCGCTATGGGCAGCTCATTTGCACCCTCATATGCCAATCTTTCCATGGGCCTCCTGGAACATCTCAAATTCTCCCAGACACATACATTTAGCAAAAACATTGTTCTATATAAAAGATACATCGATGATTTGATCTTCATTTGGAAGGGCGACCATTCCCTCATTCCCACTTTCCTCACCTTCCTGAACGATAACCCAGCCGGTCTAACCGTCACCCACCAACATCATCCCACCACTATCGATTTTTTCGATTTAGTTTTATTTACTAACACCCATCAGATCAAAACCAAGACACATTTCAAAAAAGTTGACTCTAACAATTACATTCATTTCAATAGCCATCATCACAGACCCTGAACAACCAATACTCCCTATAGTCAATACCGTAGAATCTTCCGCAATTGCACCGATTTCTCTGATTACCAATCCCAATCAGATATCCTTACCAAAAAGTTTGCAGAACGTGGCTATCCAAAAAAAACTGATCAAAGACGCCAAATGGAAGGCCACCATCACCAATACCAATAATACTGTTTCGTCCTCGACCCCCACTCCTTTCCCCAGATTCATCACTGGATTCAGTAAACACCACAAACAGATCAGATCCATATTACAAAACAGATGGGAGATTCTGACACAGGATCCTCACCTCAAACCTACCATACCTGAAACTCCCTTACTCACATTCAGAAGGGCCCCCAACCTCAAAAGTCTCCTGGCCCCTAGTAAACTACGCCTACCTATCCCCAATCCCACTAAAACCACCCCCATCTCAAACCCTGGGTCATTTCCCTGTGGGAAATCCAGATGTACTGCCTGTTGCTTCATAAACACCACTGATTCCTTTTCATCGAATACCACCCAAATTCAGTATATTATCAAACAATACATTACTTGTTCAACCAGAAATGTCATTTATTTGATCTCTTGTTCATGCAATCTGCAATAAGTGGGACGAACCACTCAACTTGTCCGAAACAGAATAGGACAACATAAGCGCAATATACTGAAAAACTATCCACATCACAGCATTTCCCGTCATTTCGGCTCCACCCACAACTGCAATCCACAAACACTCAAATTCACGCTTATTGAATCCATCCCACCGCACAATGGTGAGGTCCTTAGGAATAAAGAAATGTTCTGGATACAAATTCTTAAAACATTAACGCCCAAAGGTCTAAACGAACAATTAGAAAAAGTTTATTGAATCATCTTTTTTGAATATATTTTAAATGGTCCTCTCTTTTATTCAAACCCATTATATTTGTCTTACACTTGTTTTGTATTGATCATTTACTGATTTTATCATTTTTAATGTATTTTCATCAAGTTTCATGCTTCATACAAATTTTTGCAACTATGCATAGTTTTGTATCCATACTCCTATTATTACATGTATAGCAGTTTTCGGTTTTCACCCTGTACCATTAACCCTAGCTGGAATGAACTTCTCCAGTATATTTTGGACCCAACATTTGTCATAGTGTGGCATGAACAAATTTTTTAATGCATTTTCTTTACATGTACTTTTTATGTATTCCAAGTGCAACTTTTATTTAACCTTTCTACATTTCCTTTCTCCAGCCGCTGTCCCTATAACATACACCACACCTATTGTTTTTACTTAAGATTTAGGCCACCTCCAATCCTATGTGCTTTCTACCATCCACTACCAACCCATACAAGGTACACTATGGGAGTAAGCACGTGGTTACTTATGCATATCGCAGTCCCTTTGCCTGTATCCCTCTCTCCCCCCCCCCCCTTCCCTTTCCCATCCGGCATCATACACATAGGTTTGCATCCTATTCCCACATTGATCACAGTACTGCACCGCCCAACTAACATATGTCATCAGTATGCGACCTCTATCGCTCCCCCTTCCCATCCCCCATTCTGGGTGATTCCAGTCACTTATAAATTTGAGACAGAGCACCCCACACCTCACAGAGGCGCTCTACCTGGTTCATGACCTGATTTTGGTTAGTTGAGCATTTGCTCACCTTTAAACACTGCTGTTTCTTAGTATGAATTTTTGCTTTATCTTAATATACTGCTGCACTCACTCCTTTAAAAATGAAACCTTTCTCTGTTTCTCGTAACTTTGGTAAGTTGAGCATTTGTTCATCCTTAAACACTGCTGTTTTTAGTATGCCTTTTTTGCCTTATCATAATATACTGCTGCACTCACTCCTTTAAAAACGAAACCTTTCTCTGTTTCTCCCTGTTTTAAATTCTCTTTTTTACTGTTTTATCATTTTACTAAGAGTGACTCGTACGCTGCCTTTATATTATGGATATGTGCACTGTCACTTTATACATGCTACTTGCACACATTCTCAGTCTATTTTGTATGCATATTTTGCTGTTAAACGCATAATTGCACATTTTATTGCTGTAGACCTGCTGTAGACCCTTTGGGTGCCTGGTATTTGCGTTCCTCTGGCAATCCCCTTTTTTTCCTTTTGTTTCCCTTCCCCAGCACCCTCCAAATAATCGTTTGCCTGAAGAAGCGGGACTGTTACCCGTGAAACGCATTGCACTTTTTGAGTTACTAATAAATGTTACTTTAGACTGTAAGTAACCTGTCCATTGTCCGGCCTTTTTTTTCCAGAAGGGAGGTGAGTCCACCCACTTCCCCCTTTTTAACAATTTTAACTAATTTTATTCTGCTTGGCGCCTCTGTTATCGTATTTCAATATTATCTAGTCCACCCTTGGTGGAGGGGTGTTTCCCCATTTTCTCCTATCTACAGAGAGCGACTTTTTAAACCTGAGCGGAGTCAGGTTACAATTATCCCCGCCGGCCTGTCCAGTGGTTGCCTTTGTGACGAACCACACTTGTGAGTATAATCATCTCATTTATTCACAACAGATCTCTCCATATTAACATACTGCACCATATTGGGCTCTCGGTTTCTCCCCCATTTTTCAAGGATCTTTAAGGGTGACATTGATTGACAGTGTGTATGAGGCTTAAAGAGAAACTCCGACCAAGAATTGAACTTTATCCCAATCAGTAGCTGATACCCACTTTTACATGAGAAAAATAATGATTTTCACAAACAGACCATCAGGGGGCGCTGTATGACTGATTTTGTGCTGAAACCCCTCCCACAAGAGGCTCTGGTACCGTACGGTACTCTGGGCAAACTGCCACAATGTAACAATGTTCAGACAGGAAATAGCTGCTTACAGCTATCTGTTAAAGCCAGACTAGCTAGAAACAGCTACATAATTTGCCCACAGTAACAATGTCACCATGTAATACATGTCAGAATGTGAATCTGGGAGAGGAAAGATTTTACAATGAGCAAACACTGACTAAATCATGTATACATAATTATTGTAAAAATGAAGCACTTTTTTTATTACATTATTTTCACTGGAGTTCCTCTTTAAGCTTCAGAGCTAGGAATCCCTGATACAGAACAAGTATGCAGACCAGATGCTCTGACTCCATTGCACCTCCCCTGGCTGCATGCCTGTTCCACATACTGTACAGTACTCAGGCACTACAGAAGCCAGTCATCGTTATAGCCTTGCAACTGGCATCTTTAAAAGAGCAGATCAGAGGCAACTCCCGCCTTTCGCTTACTTTCTTTTAATAGAAAATTTCCACATTGCTTTCCAAGGTGCATTTCAGATTGTTTTTCACATGTCTTCCCTTCAGACACCTTGCTTCTTCCATTCATTGACTTTCTATCTCCTTCACTTAACCTGCACTTCAGAGCTCTTCCTCCTGTCACTTCCTGCTCTTATTTTCAGCCCTCTCTTCCATATCGTTCTCTCTCGTGCTATCGTCTTCCCCATCTAAGAACAGCGATCCTGACATTAGATTTCCCCCGAGTGTCAGAGCAGACAGTTGTTTTTACTGAGTAAACTGTACTTTACTGCTACAAATTGTAAGATTTCTCTTTCTGTTTGAGGTAGCTGAGGACGTCTCTCCATACTTCCAGCTGCCGGTCTCTCCCAAATTCCCCTTCATGTTCCAGCACCTATCAGTGAAGGAGATGAACTTATTAGCAGAACCTGGTGGGCCCCCAGAAAAACTGAGCTGGCTGGGCCCCTTGCTGGAAACCCTGTTTCATTAGCAAAAATACTGGCACTGGTAGGCTCCCAAAGGTAGTCATAAAAGATACAACCAAACCAAATCATTCAATATTTCCAATTATTCAATAATAGGGCGATTTGTTATAAAACAATTGAACTAAGCTTTTTCAATTAACCTCCTGAGCATTACGCCGCTCAGGAGGTTTTGCAGCCGAGAGTCCCCCAGTATAGTTTTAACTTATCCCATGGCTGTAATAGCTTCAGCTAGCACTAGGCTAGCTAGTACAGGCTAAATACATTACCCCCCATTTGGATCTAGAGATCCGCGCAGCCTCCCCAGACCGCTCAGCTCTTCTCTATGGGGAGGATCATGACATCCTCAGACCCGATCCTCCCCATAGAGAGATGTGCAGGGAGGCTGCGCGATCTCTGGATCCTTGGGGGGGTAATGTATTTAGTGGGCGGTCGGGGGGGGATCATCAGTATTCGGGGGATGCCGACCACATGTACTAGCTAGCCTAGTGCTAGCTGAAGCTATTACAGCCACGGGATAAGTTAAAATTATACTGGGGGACCAGGGCCGGCCCTAGACTTTTTGCCGCCTGAGGCAAATTTAGAAAAAATTGCCGCCCTAAAAGCCCCCCCCCCAAGCCGTGGGTGGGGGGCCGCCGAGCTGGAGGGGGTAGCGGGCAGGAAGGGGGTATTGGGCCTAGCGGTGGGGAGGGGGGCCGGACCCCCCCCCCCCTTCCTCACCTGGGTCCCCCGATCTGCGCTCCACCTCCAGCTTTAATTAGCTCCGTAGCTGCCGATAGTAATAGGGACGGGCGGGGATCACTCACCTCTTCCGGGTTCCAGCGTGCGCTCCACTGACGTCACTTCCTGCAACGCGGCCCACTAATTGGAACCGGAAGAAGTGAGTGTTCCCCGCCCGTCCCTCTTACGAACGGCAGCTATGGAGCTATTTAAAGCTGGAGGTGGAGTGCAGATCGGGGGACCCAGGCGAGGGAGGGGGGTCCGACCCCCCTCCCCACCGCTAGGACCAATCCCCCCTTCCTGCCCGCTACCCCTCCAGCTCGGCGGCCGGCCCCCCGCACCCATGGACGGGCGGTTGCCGCCCCCCAAGAAGTGCCGCCTGACGCAAACGTTTCACCCCGCCTCATGAGCGGGCCGGCCCTGTGGGGGACTCCTGGGGACAGCCGGCGGTAGGGATGATGGGAAAGAGCAAATTCCGTTCCGCCTGAATTGCGGAATTCCGCCAGCGCTAAATTCCGTCGCCATTACATTTCCGCTGAATTTTTCGGATTAAAATTAAAGTTTTCGCAAATGAAACCTCGTTTATGCTAAATGGTAGCCCATGGGACCTAGTGGCTGTTCCCCTGGTCATTTCTTTTAAATTTTTTTATTTATTTATTTTTTACATTTATTTTTGCAGCAGGAGGTGTCGCTTACGCCATGGGACCTAGCGGTGGTCCCATGGCAGTCATTTTGGCGCCGCAGGAGGTATCGCTTAAGCCATGGGACCTAGCGGTGGTCCCATGGCGGTTGTTTTGGCCCCGCAGGAGGTGTCGCTTACGCCATGGGACCTAGCGGTGGTCCCATGGCGGTCATTTTGGCGCGGCAGAAGGTGTCGCTTAAGCCATGGGACCTAGCGGTGGTCCCATGGCCGTTGTTTTGGCACCGCAGGAGGTGTCGCTTACACCATGGGACCTAGCGGTGGTCCCATGACGGTCATTTTGGCGCCGCAGGAGGTGTCGCATAAGCTTTGGGACCTGGAGGTGGTTCCATGGTGGTGGTTTTTGGGGCCACAGGAGGTGTCGTGTAAGCTATGGGACCTGGTGGTGGTTCCATGGCGGTGGTTTTGGGACCTGGCGGTGATCCCAGGCAGGTGGGTTCAAGGAGGACATGGAAAGCCTCTGGATTCAGGATTCATTGCATAACCAAATTTCTTTTCATGATGTCTTCGGCGCTCCACTTTCCTTATGGTCCAACTCTCACAAACATACATTACTACTGTAAAAACCATGGGTTTGATTATACGAACCTTAGTTGTCAAGGTGACATCTCTGCTTTTTATGACATTGTCCAAGTTTGTTGTTTCCTTTCAAGAAGTAAACATCTAATTTAACTATTTGACATTCCTGGACGTGAAACTCACGTCCAGGAAGCCATGTGCGCTCCTGCGCGTCCACGCGGCCGATCGCGCGCGTGCACGCGCGCTCCCGGCCGGCGGTTTGCTAGCCAGTGAATCAGTGAATCGGGCAACGGTGCCCGATCACTGATTCCTCTCCCCCGCAGAAAAAGCGACAGCTTCTCTCGGAAGCTACGCTTTTTCTGCTTCCTATGTCGCTCTAAGCGTACGTGGTACGCTTAGAGTGACGTCACTGTAAACAACTCATGGCTGCCATCTTGTGGCCAAAAAGTAAACTACATCTTAAGGTTAAATAAAAATAAAAATACACATATATTTACAAAAAAAATACAATTTCAATCCCACCCTCCCAAAAATACCCACATAAAATGTTTAATTAAAAAAAAAAAAAAACATTACAATTAAAAAAAAAAAAAACACAAATATTTACCTAAGGGTCTAAACTTTTTAAATATCTATGTCAGATTGAAATATTTCTTTTTTTTTTTTATTATAAGCTTGTAAATAGTGATGAATGCAAAACGGAAAAAATGCACTTTTATTTCCAAATAAAATATTGTCGCCATACATTGTGATAGGGACATAATTTAAATGGTGTAATAAACGGGACAAATGGGCATATACAATACGTGGGTTTTAATTATGGAGGCATGTATTATTTTAAAACTATAATTGCCGAAAAGTGAGAAATAATGATTTGTTTCCGTTTTCTTCTTATTCTTCCTTTTAAAATGCATTTACAGTAAAGTGGCTCTTAGTAAAATGTACCCCCCAAAGAAAGCCTAATTGGTGGCGGAAAAAACAAGATATAGATCAGTTCATTGTGATAAGTAGTAATAAAGTTATAGGCTAATGAATGGGAGGTGAACATTGTTCGGATGCATGAAGCGAAAAACGACTGAATGCGAACTGGTTAATGTCATGGCTGCATTCTCCGTCTGCAGGCTGCATTGATTTTGAGCCCAAGAATACATTTCTTTCCACTCTATATGCCAGCAGGGAGTGGGTCTTTTTTTTGTTTTTTATGTTGAGCCTTAGGCCAACTTTTGCACTTTCCAATTTAACCCTCATTAAGAGATATATTTATTTGTCTGCACTTTATGCTTGCATATCTGGGGTTGCTGACGTTTCTTCCAGCAATCTCAATTGCAGCTTTTGTATCGCCCAGTTTAGAATTCTGCATGATCTACTCTGCATATAAGTTAAATAAATAGTGTGGCCATGTACAGCCTCATTTTCCAGTATTGAGCCAATCAGTTGCTCCATGTTCAGTTCTCACAGTTGCTTCTTGACCTGCATACAAGTTCCTCAGGAGACAGGCAGTGTAATCCAGTGCTCTTAACTCTTTATATGTTTGGAAGGAGCTTTGGGCCCCAGTTCAAGTTTTACAATGGGCCCCCCAGGCATTCTATACATAACAATTCATATGGCACAACAAAACCTGCCAAGGACATCCACAGCATGAGAGGTTTAAGCAGAGGAGGGGAACAGTTTGTTAATGTTTACCATTATTCAAAGCATTACCAGAATACCAGCATAGTACCATTGCAGAGCTAATACTGTGGTTGTGGGAGGGCCCCCAGTGGGGCCCTTTGGTTCAAGGGCCCAGTGCAGTTGCAACCTCCGTATCTCCCATTGCTACACCACTGAGTTTAACCTAAAAGTTAGAGTTCCTACATTATAAATTACAGTTTGCTTAAAAACTAAAACATAATAAAGTGTGATTTTCTCACCCCCAGGGTCCATATTCCACATATGGTCTTGAAATCCCCACCCCCAGTGTGAAATTGGACCAGTGTGTTTTTTTCTTTCCAAACCATAGGTGCAAAGGATGCTGGGGGATTAATGTCATAACTCCACTACCCTCTTGTCTTGCTCCCAGCCCACACCACTGTGAAAAGAGATGTGATCTAATCCAGGCAGGCAGGCATCTGAAATAAGAATTATAGCAAGCAGACATAAGACAGGCTGCAGCTTTCCTGCTGTGCCTCCTCTCTCCTAAACACTGTGAAAAGAGATGTAATTTGATCCAGGCAGGCAGAGAGCTGGGGAGGGGCAGGGGAGGCAACCAGGCTGGAGGGGAGGAGACATGATAAGGGTGTATTTTAGCAAGGCTTCAGCATGAGGAGAAAGAAGGAAGTGCTACTACAGATATAAATGTGAGTCTGTTCTATACACTGTGATGTATCAGATGTAAGCTTTATATGTTCATCTAACTGTACACAGTGCATAGACTACATTGCATAGACTACATGCAAAACTTTTTTTACCCGGAAGTGCTCTTTAAATAGAGTCTGAAGCCTTTCAAAATATCTATTTTTACTTACAATCCTATAGAGTAGTATGGCGCTAGCTGAAACGCCACTATCCCGCGACTGAATGATCCTTCTTTCCCCCAAATCCTCGGGGCAAAATCCGGGGATCACTTCTTTGAGGCAGAGCTTTCTGCTTTAGCTCTGTCTCTGCTGTCTCAATCGGCGCTGATTGCCGCCTCTCCCCGCCCCTCTGTCTTCCTTCACAGAGAGGGGTGGGGGAGAGGCGGAGATCCGTGCGCTGATTGACACGCATGGGGCAGAGCTAGAGCGGAAAGCTCTGCCTCCCCAGGCAGCGAAATCCACGACCATTTCCCCCATTTGGGGGAAAGAATGATCATTCAGCCACGGGATGTCGGTGTTTCAGCTAGCGCCACACTACTCTATAGGATTGTAAGCAAAAATAGATATTTTGTAAGGCTTCAGAGTCTCTTTAACTATTTTCGGACGACGCTAATTGAAATCTACGCCCTGTTTTGATGCTGATCTGGATGGCAGGGCGTAGATTTCAACGCACCGCCGCTGCGCGCATCCGCCATTTTCGTTGCTCCCACCGATCTCGCCGCCGTCTCCTGTCGCAGCTTACTCGCCCTGCCAGTCTCCATGACTGCAGAGCCCTGTGAGCCGGTCAGCAGCCGATTTCTTTGGCTCCTGGCAGCGTCTATCAATGTAAGCAACTCCCATTGGCTTACACTAAGGCCCCGTTCACATTACAAACGCGGATGGCCATGCGTGCGGAACGCAACGCATGCGAACGCGCGCCATCCGCGTTTGTGTGCGTTGCGTGGCTGATCCCATCACTGAAAAGTGAATGGGACAGCCACGCGTTTTTGCAAAAAATGCGTGCAGCATGCGTTCCCGGACTGCACAGGTCCAGAACGCATGCAGTGTGAACATCAGACAGTGCACTCTATGCACTGTCTGATGTCGTGCGTGTCGGCCTCCCGCACGCATTTCCAAAACGCGGCTGGAAACGCGTGCAGTGTGAACGGGGCCTAATAGACACGGTCAGGAGCCAATAACTGTGACTGGCTCACAGGAACTCTGCCGTCATAGAGATGGCAGAGTGGGTGGCCCAGGTTCCTGACATGCGGCGGTTGCAGCGGGTATGTGCGGTGATTCGTCGGAATTCTGCATTTTCTGTATCAGCGGTCACTGGTCCTTAAAGTGAACCTCCGGACTAAAAATCGACTCAGCAGCACTGAAAAGGCCTGGTGTTTCTTTAACAGTTTCACAGCATCAGAATTTTGTTTCTCCTATAGAAGCCTCATTTTTAGCTGCACAAAAGAAAACTGCCCGGACAGTTTTCCCCTGATGCTGTGCAAAGCATGATGGGATTTCTGATTTTGTATTTCTCGTTCTGCTGTTTTGGTGCAATTTTTTTTTATTTTTTTTTTACATTTTGAAATTTGACATTTGAAGCCTAGCGTATGCAGCTGGGAGGGGTGATCAGGACACAGGACAGTTGGAACTGTGTCTCATGTTCACTGTCACCTCCTTTCAACCAAAAAGATGGCTGCCCTCATGACAAAGATGGCAGCCCCCATGAATCACAAACATTTGCCTGTTCTTTTAAAACATGGTGGGTAAGAGATAATATTACCTATCTATTCTAATTAACATAACTAATGTAACTTAATGACAGTATGTTTGTTTAGGCTGAAGTTCCCCTTTAAGGGGGCAGAGACTGCTGGTACTTAAATAGTTAAAAGATTTAAAAGGAGTTTATCGGTGAACACCTTGCCACATTTCTGAGACAAAATGAGGGGAGGTGTGAGACACAAACATGACCTGAATGCAGAAAGGCTAGTTTATCATGAAGAGGAGCAGTCATGGGTGACCCCAAGCTTCAGGAAGGTCCAGGAGATGGGAATACGCTGTCACAGCATCCGATTTTGCCATATCCATATATAACGTACTGTATATTCTGGCGTAGATGACTACTTTTTAACTTTGAAAATCTTCTGAAAAGTCAGGAGTCGTCTTATACGCCGGGGGTCATTGATGCCGGGTGATACGCCCTATCCTGTTACCGACTCTCAGATCTCGCTGCTGAGGACTGTAGTGAAGCGGCGCAGGTGCACATGTGCGAGATCTGAGAGGCAGAGCAGGAGGTAAATAGGATACAAGGGCGGGGCCAGAAGGATGAAAGAGGCGTGTTTTATGGGCACAGCACGATCTATTCTTCCATACCGCTCTGATAAACAGGAAGACAGGGAGAGCTGACCAATCCACTTAGGACGAGGGAGAGCTGACCAATCTAACCAGTCAATTGCCTATATACTGCTTTATACTGGGTACTACATACAGTACAGCACCAGTATCTGTTCATACATAGCTCCAGTATATGATTTTTTTTAAAATTTGTATTTGGTTTGTGTTGGAAGAGGGGTAGTCTTATATGGCAAGTATATCCCAAACTCTGTATTTTAACTGGAAAAGTTGGGGGGTCGTCTTATACACCCAGTCTTATACACCTAAATATACGGTACATTTCCATGTACATTCCACCAAATCCATCCTGATCCCTGTGAGATGACAAGCTGTGTGACGTCTCACCTAATCATAACCACCAGGCAAGGAGAGTCGTGAAGAAATCAAGTAAAAGGCAAGTTTGGGTCTAAAAATAATCTTCTGTAGATTTTGTGTAAGTTTGTAATCCCCGGAGACAGGCGGATAAAATACGATATAGCGCCTCCAATTTAAAATCAGCGGCGGAGGTGGGAAATTAAAATGTAACACTCAGAGGTTAATGTGTTATTCTGTAACAGCTCCATAGTGCATGATCAATCTGTCTGTCATCGGAAAACCTTTAACACTTTACATCCAAAACTGTAACACAGAAATTAAACGCAGGTAACCGCAGTGAGCGAATTATCCAGTGTTATCATCGGTGTCTAGAGAAACAACTGCATGTAATCAGGTTCCGGATAAACTGGTAAAAAACTATAATAAGCGCGCTATTGCTCTCCCAATCCAGCTCCAATGCCAAACCGAATCACCAAAAAGGGGACCAACATGGCCAGCACACACATAAATATGTTCAGCAAATGCACATCAGGCAGCGTTGTCACTTGTCACCAGCAGAAGTAACTTAAAATATATATCCAGTTTACAGCTGCCTATAGGCAGGGGGGGGGGGGGGGGGGGGGGGGGCTGGCGTTAACGAATCTTAAATTTTACTATTGGGCAGCTGTGCTTCACACAGTATATTGGTGGTTTGCATTTGTGGGAGAATGTGCTGCCAATCTCATAGCATCCGTGGGTAGATCTGCTGCCAATAAGATTGCATTTGTGGGGAAATGTGCTGTCAATTTCATTGCATTTGTGGGAAAATGTGCTGTCAATTTCATTGCATTTGTGGGAAAATGTGCTGTCAATTTCATTGCATTTGTGGGAAAATGTGCTGCCAATCTCATTGCATTTGTGGGTAGATCTGCTGCCAATCTCTTTACATTTGTGGGCAGATCTGCTGCCAATCTCTTTACATTTGTGGGCAGATCTGCTGCCAATCTCTTTACATTTGTGGGAAAATGTGCTGCCAATCTCATTGCATCTGTGGGTAGATCTGCTGCCAATCTCATTGCATTTGTGGGTAGATCTGCTGCCAATCTCATTGCATGGCCACACCCTTTCCTGCTATGTAACCGCCCACATCCAGAGGATGTAACTTTACCGCTCCCTCTCAATCGTGATTATTATCCAGTGTACTGCAGATCCTCACCGGTAGAAACTTTTCAGGACCTAGTAGAAAAAGATTTGAAACTCCTAGCGGATAATAGTAGAGTCAGACATAACCTAACCCCTTTGGAACGGCAGGCACTGGAGAATTTGAAGTCTAGATCTGACATTGTCATCAGGAATGCTGACAAGGGGGGGGCGGTTGTAGTGCTTAATGCCACCGACTATAAGGCGGAGGCTATGCGCCAGCTTCAGGATCCAAATACTTACATACATCTTCCCGGGGACCCCACCTTTGACTATAAGCTTGAGTTTGACCAACTGATCTCTATAGGGGAATCCATGGGGTTACTCAAAAAGAATATGGCTGAATTTCTCAGGGTTCGGAATCCTGTTATCCCCATTTTTCATCACCTCCCCAAGGTGCACAAGCCTGCCACCCCACCTGAGGGTAGGCCTATTGTTTCTGGGATTGGGTCCCTTGGGGAGAGGTTGGGTGAATGGCTTGATTCCCACCTGCAGCCATTAGTTTTGAGACTTCCTGGCCTCATTAAAGACACCAAGCATGTTTTAGCTAGTTTGGAGGATGTGCAATGGAAACCACATTACAAATGGGTAACCCTCGATGTGAGGGCTTTATATTCCTCCATTCCGCATGGTTTAGCAGGGGAGGCCCTAGAGTTCCATTTATCTAGTTATAGCTCCTTTTCAGCCTCACTCCAAGCTTATATTTTGGTAGTAACTGAGTTCCTTCTCTCACACAATTATTTTTCATTTGATGGGGGGTTCTATCTCCAGAAGTGCGGAGCTTCTATGGGGGCGAAATTCTCGCCCTCTCTCGCCAACCTCTATATGGGGTGGTGGGAGGAGCTCCGCATTTTTGGAGATTCGAACCCCTTCATGGACTCCATCATCTGGTATGGTCGTTTCATTGACGACCTTTTGTTAATTTGGCAGGGCACAGAGGAAACTTTGTCACAGTTTCAGATATACCTTAATACCAATGACTTCAACCTTTCCTTCACTTTTATTTCTAACGAAACACAAATAGACTTTCTTGATATTACCCTTCTTGGCTCTGGTGAATCAGGTAGAATAGAGACTAGAACATATAGGAAACCCTGTGCGGGGAATTCTCTATTACAAGCTACCAGTTGTCACCCGAGGCACACTCTTAGAGGGGTCCCAGTTGGAGAATACATCAGGGCTAGAAGGAATTGCTCTACAGATGAATTTGTTGTACAGGAATTCTCGGTTCTCAGATCACGTTTCAGATCCAGAGGCTATTCTGATCTTGATCTAGATAGGGCCCAAAGAATCGCCATCTCTAGGGATAGGAATAGACTCTTGAGAAGTAATCCAGAATCTGCACACAACCTTAATGAGTCCCCTATAAACTTTACAACCACCTACAGCCAACAATATAACCAAATTATAGGTGTGATCAAGAAATATATCCCTGTATTGTATGCCGATGATAAGCTACAGGAAATACTTGAGCCAGGCTGTAGATTTGCCTATAGAAGGGCTCCCTCTCTGTCGTCTACTCTTTCTCCCAGTTTGTTTCAATCCAATGCTACACCCCAGCGGTCTACTTGGCTGTCTCTTTTGGGGTCACATAGTTGTGGACTCTCATCGTGCAATTTTTGCATCCATCATCATTCTTCACGTGGTGTTTCCTCGGTTGCTAATCGAAAAACTTTCCCTATACGACAGTTTATTAATTGTAGTACAAAATCTGTTGTCTATGTGGTCACATGCACTGTCTGCAGCCTACAATATGTGGGCTGTACTACGCGTTGCCTGAGACAAAGGATCTCTGAGCATTATAATGCGGCCTCTTGGAAGACAGATAATATTAGCAATGTTGCGAGACACTACAGGGAGAAACATGATTGCAATATGGAGGGCTTTTCATTTCAGGGGATTGAGAGAGTGACTGCCCCTTTTAGACGGTGTGATCTTTACAAGAAATTACGCACACGAGAGGCTTTTTGGATTCTGCAAATGGGCACTAGGGAACCGAATGGTCTCAATGCTAGGTGGGATATTAATTTTATATACTGATAACGTTTTACTTTTCCCTTTGTACATTTGTATTTTTGTATTTTTGTATCTCTATAGTATTGCATTTTGTATTTCGTATTTCACATTTCTAGTATTGTATTTGTATTTTTAATATTGTACTTTGTGTACATAGGATCTATGTGATGGTGGTTTTCCATGTATACGCACCTTTTGCAGGTTTAGTCCTGCGTCTTTAAGCTCCCATATGTGTACACACCTAGGGGCGGAGCTGTGTGAGTATATATGGACCACCTAGATGTCAGTATGTTTAGGCTATGAGTAAGGATAAGATCCGAAACATGTCAGCCATTGTACTGCTTTTGTGAATTGGACTAAATAAAAACCCTTGGATTCTACCTGCGGGTGTGCGGATTCTATTCCTCCTGTATCCTGAATTGCCGCATTGGATTCCAGCACCTTGTCTTGGGTAGCAGAGGTAGAGCGATCTGATCTACTGCATATATGTTGTTATGTTGTATGCTTTTCTGAAAATCAATAAAATGTTTTTTCAAAAAAAAAACCAAACTAAAAATATATAAAAAGACATTATGTGACATCTTGGCGAAGTATCAAGCCTTTAAAAAAACACACAAGTACACACAAAAAATACCCCTATGAAGAGTGGCGTGTGCTTGTGTTGTTATTAGCCCCCTTCAGGGTGTATGAGAGGAATCGGCGCCGGGAGACTTGGGCGCAGGATACAGCCGGTATATGGCTGATCCTGCTGCTGCACAAGTTCCCGGCGGCGTTAGATACCATTCCCCCTCCAGGCCGCCATGGATAGTGGGGAATGAAATAATTTGGCTTCCAGCAATTGCTTGAGGCCCGAATTATAGTGTTTTAAGAGTAACTTCAGCTCCGTCTTCTGACAGCGCCAAAGTTACTCCCCGTACGCCACTATAGCTGTAATTCCTATTCCGGCCTAGGGTGGCGCCAGCTGCGCACAAGTCTCCTGCGGTGGAATAACAGTGTTTGTCTTCAGGGTCGTCACCTGATGAAGGGTGTGTCCCCCAAAATGCGTAGTGATCCTGTGACCTGTCTAATGGGTGGTAGGATTGCTTGGAGGTTAGAGACGGACTTCCTGGTGTAACTGCATATAGTAGCGGGGCGCTGCTGGCCACATAGCACGCTCCGAAGGCTGATCTGAACACATGCACAGTCCACCCTTCATAGGGGTAGGTTATCCTTATACAGGTCCTTTTCAAAAAATTTGCATATTGTGATAAAGTTCATTATTTTCTGTAATGTGCTGATAAACATTAGACTTTCATATATTTTAGATTCATTACACACAACTGAAGTAGGTCAAGCCTTTTATTGTTTTAATATTGATGATTTTGGCATACAGCTCATGAAAACCCAAAATTCCTATCTCAAAAAATTAGCATATCATGAAAAGGTTCTCTAAACGAGCTATTAACCCAATCATCCTAATCAACTAATTAACTCTAAACACCTGCAAAAGATTCCTGAGGCTTTTAAAAACTCCCAGCCTGGTTCATTACTCAAAACCGCAATCATGGGTAAGACTGCCGACCCGACTGCTGTCCAGAAGGCCATCATTGCCACCTTCAAGAAAGAGGGTAAGAAACAGAAAGAAATTTCTGAACGAATAGGCTGTTCCCAGAGTGCTGTATCAAGGCACCTCAGTGGGAAGTCTGTGGGAAGGAAAAAGTGTGGCAGAAAACGCTGCACAACGAGAAGAGGTGACCGGACCCTGAGGAAGATTGTGGAGAAGGACCGATTCCAGACCTTGGGGGACCTGCGGAAGCAGTGGACTGAGTCTGGAGTAGAAACATCCAGAGCCACCGTGTGCAGGAAACGGGCTACAGGTGCCGCATTCCCCAGGTCAAGAACCAGAAACAGCGGCAGAAGCGCCGGACCTGGGCTACAGAGAAGCAGCACTGGACTGTTGCTCAGTGATCCAAAGTACTTTTTTCGGATGAAAGCAACTTTTGCATGTCATTCGGGAATCAAGGTGCCAGAGTCTGGAGGAAGACTGGGGAGAGGGAAATGCCAAAATTCCTGAAGTCCAGTGTCAAGTACCCACAGTCAATGATGGTCTGGGGTGCCATGTCAGCTGCTGGTGTTGGTCCACTGTGTTTTATGAAGGGCAGGGTCAATGCAGCTAGCTATCAGGCGATTGTGGAGCACTTCATGCTTCCATCTGCTGAAAAGCTTTATGGAGATGAAGATTTCATTTTTCAGCACGACCTGGCACCTGCTCACAGTGCCAAAACTACTGGTAAATGGTCTACTGACCATGGTATTACTGTGCTCAATTGGCCTGCCAACTCTCCTGATGCGGAATCAGCCGCCTTGCTCATAGAGAATCTGTGGGATATTGTGAAGAGAGAGTTGAGAGACGCAAGACCCAACTGTGAGAAAACGCGGAAAAGCTGCCACGGGTGCTCAGAGCAAGGCGGCTGATTCCGCATCCAACACGGCAGGTTGCGCGCGTGGGCCTGCATCCGCTAGCATGACTGAACGCGGAGAGACCGCCGCATGTCCTGAGAACAAGGCGGCGGATTCCGCGTCCGAAGCGGCGGTTTGCACGCATAGGCCTACATCTGGCAGTATGGCTGAACGCGGAGGAACCGCGGCATGCTCTGATAGCGGTGCGGCTGGTTCCGCGCCCAGCACAGCGGATGGTTTACAGCACAGGTCTGGTGTGGCTGGGACTGATAGTCCACACAGGTTCAGAAGGACGCGCGCGCGCGCGCTGAGAGGCAGAGCTTTTATGACAGCCAGAAGGGAGTCCGCTGACCAAAGCCGGTCAGCTGACAATTCCACCACTTCCCATTGGTCCAGCACTTAGGGGAGGCGCTGGAGAGCGCCTTGCTATATATACTGGGTGCTGGTCATTCTCTGGTTGTCTGCCGTTGCGATCACTACGTGGAAGCACTCAGACCTTTTTATCAGATTCTGTGTTATTCTCTAGACCAGTTCCAGGGTGTTGATGACCAAGGACCTCACACCTCAGATTAGGAATTCTGTATATCATTTGTGTTATTCTCTAGACCAGTTCCAGGGTGTTGATGATCACGGACCTCACACCCCAGATTAGGAATACTGTATATTATCTGTGTTATTCTTCAGACTAGTTCCAGGGTGTTGATGACTATGGAGCTCACACCCAAGACTAGGAATTAGCTTTACCATCCTGTTATAACTTCAGACTAGTTCCAGGGTGTTGATGATCAAGGAGCTCACACCTTAAGACTAGACAATTGTTGATTATTTGTTATGACCTTCTGCTTTCCTGACCTCTCTTCTGATCTCTGATTTGGTACTTCGCTATATCTGTTACTCCGTTGCCTAAACCTTGCTTGCCTTAGGATTCCGTATCAGTCTCTTTCCTCTGTATCTGATCTGTCTGTCTGTTGCCGACCTGGCTTGTCCGACCTCGAGAACTATCTCCTCTGTTTAGAGATAGTTCACAGATCTGTCAGTGACACTCCACCATTGGTGTCACTCACACTCTGGTCCTTTCCACTGTCAGCCTGACTCCTCCCCTTGGGGAACCTCAGGCCGTTGGAGGGAGCCTGTTCTTTGGGCAGTATCTCTTACTGCCTTGCACTCTCAATACGGGGGCTCTCCTCAAAGTATTACTGTTGCACCAAACACTCATATTACTCAGGTGTCCAGAGGTTAGAGATATATCTGATTATCGGTGATACTGCAGATCATCAATAATCGGGTATATATCTGTATTCTTGGTGATACTGCGGATCATCGGTAATCAGATTCTCTCTGTGTTACACAGATCGTTACACCAACACTCTGCATGAGCTTAAGGCCGCTATCGAAGCATCCTGGGCCTCCACAACACCTGAGCACTGCCACAGGCTGATTGCCTCCATGCCACGCCGCATTGAAGCAGTCATTTCTGCAAAAAGATTCCCGACGAAGTATTGAGTGCATAACTGAACATAATTATTTGAAGGTTGTCTTTTTTTTGTTTTAAAAACACTTTTCTTTTATTGGTCGGATGAAATATGCTAATTTTTTTGAGATAGGAATTTTGGGTTTTCACGAGCTGTATGCCAAAATCATCAATATTAAAACAATAAAAGGCTTGAACTACTTCAGTTGTGTGTAATGAATCTAGAATATATGAAAGTCTAATGTTTATCAGTTCATTACAGAAAATAATAAACTTTATCACAATATGCTAATTTTTTGAGAAGGACCTGTATATGTGTGTTTTTATTAAACATATGATACTTCACCATGATGGCGCGTCATGTCTTTTTATGCATTTCTAGGTGCCCCCCCCCCCCCGCGCAACAAAAAAAATGAAGTTCTTACCTCCCTAAGATAGCAGTATTAGGTGCCAAATGTAAATGTTACCAGTGTTAAGTGGTGTAAGTGCAGACTAGTGCCACCATGCAGCCAGCAGCATCTGTTTTAAACAGAGGAGAGACACAGACATGTGGCTCAGTTGATGTCCAACTTTAATATGAGCCTCAGGCCCTGGATCTCCTCAGAACATTGCAATCCTAGCAGAGCTCCCTCTAGTGGCAGCCTTATTATTGAGCTGTTTGGATGTCTGAGTTTAACCCTGTCACATAAACACCCCCCCCCGACTCAAATTCATCATTAAAGGAGTTGTCCCTTACCGGGGGCTTCCTCCAGCCCCAAGCTCCCCAGCACGACCCTCGCCGCAGCTCTCCCCACAGCCGTTCGCCGGAGCTCCATCCCGGTCCCCGGCGATGACGTCAGAGCGACCTGGAGGTTCGCGCTGTCAATCACCGCCACGTGGGCCGGAGCGGACTGTGCAGGCGCAGTCCGCTCTGGCCCACGTGGTGGGAGCTTGGGGCTGGAGGAAGCCCCCGGTAAGTAGCGCTTATTTTCTTAAATTTGGCCTGACAACTCCTTTAAGTGGTCACACGGCTGTCCCCAGTACAGCACTGCTGCTGATCGCAGTGCTGTACTACATGCAAACTGCAGCCCCAGGACTTGATGCCAGTTAGCGTTAGGCAATCCTGGAGCTGCCGCCGCGGCCACGCCCGTCGGCGTGGAGCGGTCCTAGAGAAGTTAATCTCTAGTTATCTGGCTTGTAGTCACTGCCATGTATCCCCTTTCCTTATTTCTCTCTGCTTCAAACACAATAGGGGAATGATAGCTGAGTGAGTTGTGCGCCCCTCCTACACTGCGCCCTGAGGCTGGAGCCTCTCTTGCCTCTGCCGCGGCCCAGCCTTGCACCCCCTCCTATACTGCGCCCTGAGGCTGGAGCCTCTCTTGCCTCGGCCGGGCCCTGCTTTTTGCTTAAGTTGGTTGATAAAATTAAGGCTTACTAGTTCAGCAATGATAAGAACTACGGTAAATGTACACATCACAAACAGAACTCAGAGGCTTTTGAGCAGAGCAGATCCTGATTCAACACTTCCTGTCTGTAAAATACAAGCTGTAGTTTATTGGCTAATTAAAAAGAAAAAGAGTAAGCTTTCAGCTTGAAATCCTTCTTCAGACTCTATTCCTGCTGACTGTCAATGGTTGAACATACAATCAGAAGGAGTTCAAGAGATTTTTTTTTGCAACTATACGTATGATCAAGATACATTATTTACTAGGGATCTTGCACGGATTATGAGGTATTTATGGCGAATAGATAACACTTTTGGTTAACTTAATACCTACATAGACTCAGGCTGACATGGAGAGTATTTACAGACCCCGTCCCATTCACTGTATGCTGCTGGAGCCTGGAAACCGTTAACTATGTGTTACTGAGCCGGTGGGGGGTTAACCAATTCTATAGAATCGATTGATCGATCAGAAATTCTTTCAAATCAGCAAATGATCGATTTGCAGCCGATTTCGATTGATTTGATCTATCTGGCAGGATGGAAAATCTAGATGGATCTGCTGCTGGCAGCAGATTGATGGCCCATTGAGTTGCATTGGATCTAATGGTGCAATAATGCATTTAGATCGATTTTCAACAGCTGTTCCTAGTGTGTGGTACACATCACATAGATTCCTGTCAGATTTGACTTGACAGGCATCTAAAAACACACGATTGGTTTGCACTATGGCCAGGGGCCCCGGACCTCTCTCACTGGCCGGGGCCCCAAGGCCAATGTGCGATACCTGGAGGGAAGTGCAGGTGGGACTGGACCTCTCACACCCAGGCTCTGGACCTCTCACATCCAGAAAACCCACCAACACTGCCTCCATACTGAATGCTAAATTCAACACACACAAGCAATAGAACACAGCAGTACATGCATCCAGCTACATTTAAGTCGTCAGCAGGTGCTCGTCAGCCAATCAGGATGCACTGTCATACACCCTTTACCTGCCATACCACATCTAGCAGCCATTAGCATTCAGGTGGGAGGCTTCAGTTGGACGCAAATCGCAAGATTGCGTCGCTAGCAGGACCGCCCCGTGCAGGCATTCCTCCCACAGGGGTCCCTCCCTAACCGCTCACCTGTCCGCCATGTCCTAGAGCTGAAAGAAAACGTTTAAAAACACACGATTGGTTCGCACGATGGCCAGGGGCCCCGGACCTCTCTCACTGGCCGGGGCCCCAAGGCCAATGTGCGATACCTGGAGGGGAGTGCAGGTGGGCCTGGACCTCTCACACCCAGGCTCTGGACCTCTCACATCCAGAAAACCCACTAACACTGCCTCCATACTGAATGCTAAATTCAACACACACAAGCAATAGAACACAGCAGTACATGCATCCAGGTACAATTAAAGTGGTCAGCAGATGCTCGTCAGCCAATCAGGATGCACTGTCATACACCCTTTACCTGCCATACCACATCTAGCAGCCATTAGCATTCAGGTGGGAGGCTTCAGTTGGACGCCATCGCAAGATTGCGTCGCTAGCATCACAGGCATCTGACAGAAATCTATCTAATGGAGGAATCTGCTGCAAATCTATAAGTGTATGGCCACCTTTAGGCCAACCAGAAACTAGCCATTGGATGGCGTTGGTCCGGGTATGTATAGGGGACGCAGACTCAACACAAATGTGGCAGTGATGGTTCTTGTGGTTATAGCCATTTGCATCTATAAGCAGGAGAATGCAGCGACTGAGGGTAAAACATTATCTATCTATCTATCGCTGTCTCTCTCTCTCTCTCTCTCTCTCTCTCCTTGGACAGAGCTCAGCTCCCCTGAATGAACTCAGTGCTCCATTGGTGAAACAGTAGACAATGACATGGCGCATTGCCACACATCCTCCCATGTTTCGCAGTTCCCAGGAATGCTGTCATCTCCAGCAGAGACAGCTGCAGAGTACACATTACATATAGAATGGGCTTACTGTATGCAGGTCAGTTACACGCTGTCCGCTGGAGACTCTGACATTGCTGCTTTCTTTCTTCCTGTAGCAAAGCACAAAGGATTTAGCACCTGCTGGCTTCATCCCCCATCTCCTCACATGTGCTCACCTGTATTAGCGGGAACTGCTGAGCATGCACTGTGTATAGCTACATACAGACACTGAGGCTGACCATGAGACGTAAGTGAACTACAAAGTTAGTGCCCTGTGTACACCCTCTATAGGAGTGCTGTGTATACCACCGACTTTTCCTGCTCTTCCTCTTCCCTACACGCTATGGATCTATGGGGGGCATTTATCAAGAGTGTCTGAGACAAAATATTGGTAGGTTTTTAGAAATCCATGCAGAACTGTCTCAGACATCTTAATAAATCACTAGATTTGCAGATTTGCAGATTCCTTCTTAAACTGTTAGGAATAGGAGGAGTTAGGAAGGATTCTCAGACAGTGCAGTGTGTGAGGTATCGTAAATTCTTAGTTCACAAGTTCAGCTAGAGTGGCTGAGACAGTTCATATATCATCAATCTCATACCAATATAGAAAGTTGTTGTCCTTATTCAAACCCTTCTCCACAGCTTTGAACCAATTTATAAATTTTGTTTCTGCTATTAATCGGTCATTTGACGTTTTGAAGCCGCCCTTCAGGGCAGTGACACGAAGATCATCCATGCTGTGTCCGTTGGACCGAAAGTAAATTTTCCTGTGGTTCCACCAATCTGGTATATCTGATCATGTGTGCTAAATGCCCCAATGTTATGTACGTGGGAGAAACTGGACAAACACTGCGCAAACGTATGAATGGACACAGGCACACTATTAATGATACCAAATCTGGACTCCCAGTTGCTACACACTTTCGGTCCAACGGACACAGCATGGATGATCTTCGTGTCACTGCCCTGAAGGGCGGCTTCAAAACGTCAAATGACCGATTAATAGCAGAAACAAAATTTATAAATTTGTTCAAAGCTGTGGAGAAGGGTTTGAATAAGGACAACAACTTTCTATATTGGTATGAGATTGATGATATTTAAACTGTCTCAGCCACTCTAGCTGAACTTGTGAACTAAGAATTTACGATACCTCTGGGTCAATCCTAATACCAGGGCTGTGAGCAATGGAGTAAACAAGGATCCTTATCTTACCCCATTTAGATTGTCTGTTTGAATTAAGGCATCTTAATGACGTATTTATGCTTGAAAAAAATATCTGTTTTCCCTTTTGATGTTGCATGTATATAAGTTGTCTGTACCACCAGCTTGCAAACTAACAGGATGTAAACCTGACGAAGGCTGCAAGGCCGAAAGCTTGTTTATTCTTATTCATTTGTAGTTAGCCAATAAATGGTATCATCCTGATTTAAAACTTCTTGCTTATTCAGATAGGTGTGTTAGCCAGATTCGCTAGACGCAGGGATGTTTAACTCCAGTCCTCAGGGGCCAAGGTCAGGGCCTTAGCAATAGGGGGTGCAGAGGTTGCGACCGCATCGGGACCCTTGGGCCAGAGGGGCCCTCCCTCAACTACAATATTACCTCTCTATTGGTCCTATGCTGGTAATAATAACTTCTATAGATACTTTGAATAGTAGTAATCATTAACAAACTGTTCCCCATCCCCCTCTTGCACCTCTGACACTGTAGTTGCCATTGGCAGGGATTGCTATGTATAGAGTGCTTGGGGGTAATCATTAACAAACTGTTCCCCATCCCCCTCTTGTACCTCTGACACTGTAGTTGCCATTGGCAGGGATTGCTATGTATAGAGTGCTTGGGGGTAATCAGTAACAAGCTGTTCCCCATTCCCTTCTTGTACCTCTGACACTGTAGTTGCCATTGGCAGGGGTTGCTATGTATAGAGTGCTTGGGGGTAATCAGTAACAAGCTGTTCCCCATCCCCTTCTTGCTCATCATTTAAAACTGCATTTTGTGTTCAATTATGTTATCTTTGACTAATAGTTAATGGTTTTTGATGAGCAGAAACATTTAAGTGTGACAAACATGCAAAAGAATAAGAAATCAGGAAGGGGCAAATAGTTTTTCACACCACTGTAATTATTGTAAAAATGAAGCACTTTTTTATTACAATATTTTCACTGGAGTTCCTCTTTAAGAAATAGGTGAAACGGAATTTACCAAATCACAACAAAAAAATAATCTGCTGTGGCAGAGCTTTATGAAATGTGTTTTGGTACTTTATAGTGGTGGTCCGGCACAAGATGTGCAGCCAGTCACCCTTCCCGGTAGTCCCTCTTCACCATCATGCTACATCTCTACCTGCCTACGCTGTCCTTCGCTCTTCTCTCTGGTCCTACTTACATAGCGCTATGTGTGCCTGGTAAGGATTATACATAAACACTTTATATTTCCGATGTCTTTCATGCTCATGCTTTTATTTATAGGAAACATCTGTTTCCGTAAATTCAGCATTAACCAGTTCCTGAGCTGCAAGGATGGCATCTAATCCGTGTAAATTGGGCCTTTGTAAATCTTAAAATTTTTGATAGGGTACCATTTTTCCTACCAAAGCAGTCTGCCACATAAATTGTAAATCCACTGTTTTACATTTTCCTTAATTCTGAATATTTTCTTAATGCGAAGCTGGACCAGAAAGAAATCAACTTTGTAAGTTTATTGAAAGTCCTATGTGTATTGTTGACATACCACATGTTGTAATTAAATGTTCTTAAAATGTACCTTTTAGTTTTAGCTTGAATCAAACTATGATAGTCTAGGGTTAGGCATGCTAAATCCACTTTTCTACACACGTTTATATAAGACGTCATCAGTACACAAACCATTTTACTGATTGCCATTACATGTCTTCTATCAAAGTATAAAAAGTAAATTTTCTGCAAACCATGACAACAGTTTACAGTTTGGTTCAAAAGATTTTGCCAAAAACTCATTTGTGTCCTCTACACAAAGCAGGTGAAATGTAACGCATCCTTTACAACATCTACAGTTCTCCAGTGTTACTGAAATTATCCATTACACACAGACACGTCTGTGTGTATGCCGGAGGTGCAAATACCTTACTTGGAATAATCACTCCCATCTTAACAGCAGGTGTCAGCAAAGTCAGGAAATGCTTGCAGTGGAACACAGCAGAGCTCCAGAGCAGTCACCTCAACAGTCATGGGATGGCCCCGTTTACACTTAATCAGTTGCTCTCAGTTATAACTGAAAAGTCAACTGATTTTCAAAGTAAGTCCCATGTTTTCCTATGGCACCTTTCACACTTAAAGTGAAACTCCGACCAAGAATTTAACTTTATCCCAATCAGTAGCTGATACCCCCTTTTACATGACAAATCTATTGCATTTCAAAAACAGACCATCAGGGGGCACTGTATGACTGATATTGTGGTGAAACCCCTCCCACAAGAAGCTCTGAGTACCGCGGTACTCTGGGCAAACTGCCACAATGTAACAATGTTCACAGACAGGAAATGGCTGTTTACAGCTGTCTGTAACAGCCAGGACAGCTAGAAACCGCTACATAACCTGCCCACAGTAACAATGTCACCATGTAATACATGTCAGAATGTGAATCTGGGAGAGGAAAGATTTTACAATGAGCAAACACTGACTAAATCATTTATACATAATTATTGTAAAAATAAAGCACTTTTTTATTACATTATTTTCACTGGAGTTCCTCTTTAAAGAGACTCTGAAGCGAGAATAAATGTCGCTTCAGAGCTCAAAGTTAGCAGGGGCACGTGTGCCCCTGCTAAACCGCCGCAATAGCGCGCTAAACGGGGGTCCCTTGACCCCCAAACCCCCCACTGCGACACTTGGTCGCAGACTTGGTCGCTCCTGGAGGCAGGGCTAACGGCTTCAGCCCTGCCTCCAGTCGCGTCTGTCAGCGGCGCATCGCCGCCTCTCCCCCGCCCTTCTCAGTGAAGAAAGACTGAGAGGGGCGGGGGAGAGGCGGAGATACGCGCTGACAGACGCGCGTGGGGCAGGGCTGCGGTGGTTAGCCCTGCCCCAACCAGGAAGCGCTCCCCCGCATTACGGAGGGGATTTGGGGGATCAGGGACCCCCGTTAAGCCGCGGGATAGCTATCTATGAGGTCTGAAGCGAGATTTATTCTCGCTTCAGACTCTCTTAAACGTGTTTGAACTGAAATCTTTTTCACAATGCACTGCCATGGAGAAGGAAAAAAAAATCGCGTACCAACTGATTAAGTGTAAACGGGACCTAAGTCTGTGTAATATATTCTGTAGTGTAGCTTGTTCAAATGCTTACATGTAAAAAAAAAATGATTTGGGAAGGATTATATGTGAGTTGAGACACAAGTTGCCATTGCCACTATGTTATATTGTAACCATGGCAACAGTTTGGTGGACGAAACAAGCTCCCAATTTTAACTTTACAGAAAGTAAACAGTTTTCAACTCAATTCAAACATTTGTATCATTTTAGCTCTTAAAAGTGGCAAGAAAAAAAACCTCACAAAAACAGAGGCGCCGAGTGTTTTGTTTTGTTAGATGCTGTAACTCCTTTTTCTATTGCCTGAGGAAGCGGGCGCTGACCCGTGAAACGTGTTGCTTTGTCTTATCTGCAGTTCGGAAATAGACTGAATGTACAGTCATGTTGTGTCTGCTTGGAGGAGGTAAGTCCACCACTGCCTCCTCTAATTACCAAAATTACTTTAAAACCCCTTTTATCCCTTTGGCGCTTCTGTTCTCTCCTATATAGTGTTGATTGGCAAGTCATCCAGGTATAACCTGGCTGTAGGTAAGCCTTCAGAGGTAATATAAACACTGGTTGGCCAACTCTGCTGTGAACTAAAGGGAAGATTGGCCAGTGCTTATTGGCTAGTCAGAGCATGGCCTTAAAGTGTCATCTCAATTCTCCACCTGCACATTTGCACTGTGCTTAACACCTTCTCTGCCTACATCCACTCAATGCTTAATCCCTTTTCTGCTTGCACACACATACTCTACTTAATGCTTGCGTTGTCTACAGATTTGAAGAGGAACTTTAGCGAAAAAGGCAAAAAATAAATCGCAGCACGGTGGCGTAGTGGTTAGCGCTCTTGCCTTGCAGCGCTGGGTCCCTGGTTCGAATCCCAGCCAGGGCACTATCTGCAAAGAGTTTGTATGTTCTCTCCGTGTCTGCGTGGGTTTCCTCCGGGCACTCCGGTTTCCTCCCACATTCCAAAAAACATACGGAAAAGTTAATTGGCTGCCCCCTAAAAATTGGCCCTAGACCACAGTACTTACACTACATAATATAGACATATGGCAATGGTAGGGATTAGATTGTGAGCTCCTTTGAGGGACAGTTAGTGACAAGACAATATATATATATACACTGTACAGCGCTGCGTAATATGTCGGCGCTATATAAATACTAAATAATAATAATAAAAATTGCAAAGTGAAAAGATAAAAATGGAAGAGAGATCAAGAAATGATTGATATTCGCCATGTTGTTTCTTCATGTTGTTTGATCCACAATGAGCCTGCACATGATCATCTTTACTATTGGCAGACATAAAAAAAAAAAGAACCAACTGCCATTATCTATAACCACACCCCCTAACAATGCAATAGGCTAAAAGTTTTTTTTTCCTTAATATATATAGATATACATACAGGATCCACAGAGGGAGATACTGGTTGCTTGGCAGTTGGAAACAGCCGTTATTTCCCACAATGCAACATGGTTCAAAACTGTCTGCACCTAGGTCCTGACATCACACTATGGGAGGGGTTTCACCACAATATCCGCCATACAGACCCCCGTAATGATTTATTAAAAAAAGGTCAAGATTTCTAATGGGAGAAGGGGTATCGGCTACTGATTGGGATGAGGTTCAATCCTTGGTTATGATTCCTTTTTAAAGCTAATGGGAACTGTAAAAACAAAAATCAGCCAGATACTTACCTAAGGAGAGGGAAGGCTCTGTTCTATATAGAGCCTTCCGCTCCTCTCATGGTCCCTCGTTTAAGCTGTGGCTTCCCCGTTTAAATACCCCGCCGCAGGGGACTTCGGAAGTCTTCGGGAGCCTGAGTTTTCAGGAGCGTGCCAGTGCATGCGCAGTATGGAGCCACCCCTCTTCAGGAGCACTCAGGCTCCTAAACACTTCCGAAGTCTCTATCAGCGGCAGTCAGCAGTATTTGACCAATTTGGTTGTATACTGCTACCAGGGGAGCCAGCACTGGAACTAGGGATCCGTGAGGGGAGAGAAAAGGCTCTACAGCAGAGTTCTCCAACCCTGTCCTCAAGGCCCACCAACAGTGCATGTTTTGCAGAAAACCACAAACATGCACAGGTGGGGTAATTAGAGTCTCGGCAGAGCTGATTAACTGCCTCTGTGGATTTCCACAAAACATGCACTGTTGGTGGGCCTTGAGGACAGGGTTGGGGAACACTGCTCTATAGGACCCACAGCCTTCCCTCTGCTTAGGTAAGTATCTGGCTGATTTTTTTTTTTTTCAGTTCTCATTCACTTTAAAGCGGATCCGAGATGAAAAACTAAGTATAACAAGTAACTTGTCTATATATCTTATCTAAAGTTTAGACAGCAAATATAGCTGCAAACAGCTTCAACAGTTTGATTATTTCTTCCTGTGATACAATGAGGGCAGCCATGTTCTGTTTGTCACATTGTCACAGGCTGAGGGCTGGAGATGCTATCAGCTTGCCTGTGTGTAAATTCACTCCCCTCTCCTCCTCCCTCCTCCCCTCTGCCTCTGAAATCTCTGGCTAGTAACCTCCTCCTCCTCCTCCTGTCCCTGACTGAGCTCCCATAAGCCCTTGCTACAGTGCAAGGCACTCTAAAAAGCTGTGGGCGAAGCTTGTTTAGTTAGGGAATTAGAGTATTAAAACAAAATAAAAAAAAGTATTTGGCTTGGGGAATGCCCTATAAACTATATGAAAGGAACACAATTATGCAATGAGTTAAAGTTTTTATCTCGGATCCACTTGAAGTTCTTCTGCTGTCTAGCTACACTGTCTCAAGAGTCACCCTTTATTTAATACCTTCCCTGCTTACAGCCGCTCAAAACTTCTATCCTTCTTTAGCTGCATAGCTGGTTTTCACTTAACTCCTTCTCTGCCTATAGTAATTTAAAGATAGTCTGAAGCGAGAATAAATCTCGCTTCACACCTCATAGATAGCAGGGCATGCGTGCCCTGCTAAAACGCCACTATCCCGCGGCTTAACGGGGGTCCCTTTGCAACCAAGTGTTGCAGTGGGGGGTTTGGGGGTGAAGGGACCCCCGTTTAGCGGCGCTATAGCGGCGGTTTAGCAGGGGCACACGTGCCCCTGCTAACTATGAGCTCTGAAGCGAGATTTATTCTCGCTTCAGAGTCTCTTTAAGTCCTTCTGTGGCTGCCCAGCCACTTTGCACTTAACACCTTCTCTGCCTAGTACATTCACTAACTATTTAACTCCTTCTCTAGGCACACAAAATCACGGTATACTTATGCCTCTCTGTTACTTACTGTAGTCATCCCATCCAGTGTGGACACCAACTCAGTCTGCATTTGCCAACTTTGTGAAGCTTTTGTCAATTATAATACTGTACTTGCCACTGCAGTGAAACCAACCTTAAAGGGTACCTAAATACTAGATACTTTTAGCCACAGCCCCTCAACAAGCATGCAGCAGATCAGGTGCTCTGACTGAGGTAAGACTGGATTAGCTGCATGCTTGTTTCTGGTGTGTGATTCAGCCACTACTGCAGCCAAAGAGATCAGCAGGACTGCCAGGCAACTGGTATTGTTTTAAAGGGAACCTTAACTGAAAGGGATATGGATGTTTCCTTTTAGACAGGTCAGAGAAAAAAAAACACCAAGATTTACTTACTTGGGGCTTCCGTCACCACCTAGCAGCCGATCTGTCCCTCGCTGCAGCTCTGGTGTCCCGGGGGGGGGGGGGGGGGGGCTCTGTTGCATGGGAGCATGACTGTGAGTGGCGAGGTTGCACGCAGGTGCACAAGATGGCACCTGCCGAGTTCAGCATCTGCACCCCGGGCCACCGGAGCTGCAGCGAGGGACAGATCAACTGCTAGGGGCTGAAGAAAGTCCCAGGTAAGTAAATCTTGTTTTTCCCCTCCCTTTTATCTGTCCTTTAAAGCCTCATACACATGACAGAATAATTGCCCTGGGTTGTATAATAATTGCCCTAGCTCGTCCAGAACGCTAGGGAGGTTAAAAAGTGCTTTGAAAGCATATAGAAAATGCTACACAGAGCAAAACCGCTACTTACAGTGGGCCCCAGCCATGACTGTGCAATCGTATGAGCAGTGTTTCTTACATATTTTCTCCACAGTCATTTTCGCGTGGAAAAAATGCTATTTTCTACTTCAAAAATATATTAGCGTAAATACATTGTATTTTCGCAATGTCAAATTTCATCAAAATTTGAATTTTCAAAAAAAATTCTGCAAAAATTGCCCGGATTTTTGCCTAAATTGGCATTCGTGAGTTAAGAACAAATTGCCTGTTTAAAGCTAAAAATGGCAAAAAAACCCAAACAAAAAATACCAACTTTTAAAGGGAAAAATTGCGTACACATAAAAAATCATAAACGTATTTCAGAATGATTTTTGAAGGCATTTTACATTATTCTCGCAAAAATTCATGTGAAAAGAATATAGGTGTTTCCTCTCATCGCTGCGTTTGAGCCTTTAAACTAGCAGTTAGCAACAGCATGGCGATCTCAATGACCAAACTACAGAACAGTCAGTTAACATCTGATTTTTATTTCTCCTCAGCCCTTCCTGTGTTTGATAACAGCGGAGTTAAGCCTGACTTCTGCAGAGCTGCCTCCATGTAGCGCATTTCATCCTCTGGGGGTCCCTGATGAGAAGCCAGCAAATGGCGCTCCAGAGAGCGTGCAGGAAGTGGGGTGATAAATGGAACTGATGTCTGCTGCTGTAACAGGAAGTGGATGTAGTATTGCTAATCCCAGAGGCTCTGGGAAGCAAAGTGCATGGAGTCTCTTGGGTGCCATAAGTGAAGGGTTAATGTCACAGAGGAAAGCAATGCAGAGACGTGCTCGCGGTCATCGGGTGCAAAAGGGTTAATAATGCATTCATCTCTGAGGGGGTCCGTCTGAAGCAGGAAGGAGAGCTATGATCGAATGCCAGGGCTGGCCCATTGCTCACTATTACTGTCATGTAGCACAATTAGGTCCTGCAGGAAGAGAGACAGTAGTCTGGTTATATACAGGTGTACAGGGGAGAGAGGGAGCCTTTATTGCAGTGAATTATATGCCGCTATATCTGTTCCACAGGCCAGCAGAGATCACACGGGTCACATGGGACAGGAGGATCTGACAGCCAGCAGTAATATAAGGCTATAGGAAGCCATCCATCGGTTTTAGTTCTGTTAAGTTTTTTTTCTTTCAGGATGACACTATGCAGATTTTTCTGGTAGCAAAGGTAGCCTTGTGTTTACTGTCTGTAAATTTTAGGCTGGCATCTCATTATCTACGTCTGAGTATAGCAGAGATGCGGCGCCTGCCGCTGCGAAAAGCCCGGCTAAACCCGAACGCAAACAAGACACATTGTAATAGTAATCAGGTCTGAAAAGAAACGTAAACAGTGGATGGAATAATGTTTGGTAGGTCAATTGTGATTTAAAAACACAGACTTTTCTCTCAGCCTTTCCCCTGTAGATAATTCTGAAGGACAGGTCAGGCGTGCATCAAAAAAGGGCGCCATGAAAAAAGGGCCCAACAAATTTGGCGCCAAGTGTTAATGAAATTTGCTAACGAGAACCATCATTGCCAAGCTTTATTAACAATAATTACTTTTGCAAAAACAAATGAGAAATAATAACGAATAAATATTAACGTTAAATGTCGTTACGTTCTTCGTCAATACTGCTTAACCCAACCCTACCCCCACACAGAACCCGCCCCTGGTGGTGCCTAAAACTAACCACTCCCCTAGTGGCGCCTACCACTAACCACACCCCTGGTGGTGCCTGACCCTAACCACCCCTCAGTGGTGCCTAACCCTAACTCCCCTGGTGATGCCTAACCCTAACCACCCCCCTGGTGGTGCCTAACCCTAACCACCCCTCAGCGGTGCCTAACCCTAACTCCCCTGGTGATGCCTAACCCTAACCACCCCCCTGGTGATGCCTAACCCTAACCACTCCCTCTGCAGAAACACCCTTTTACATATATTAACGATAATACCTTTGAAAACGTAAAATCTGTACTTCTTAACAAAATAATGACAAAAACTATACCGTTGTAAACTTCTAAAACGATAACTACCTCAAAAACTATAATGTTGTAATGTTTTTAACGAAATTTTTTGCGGTGCCCTTTTTTCTGCTTTTTTCGCCGTATTAATGATAATTGCATTACAGTCTATGCGGGGCCCTTTTCATCCACCCTCAGCCGGCGCCCTTTTTTCCTGCTTCCAAGGTCAATCAGCGGTGGCCATATGACATTCAAAACAGCTACAATTTTATTTGGGGGCAGCCAGTGTTGTAACTAAAATTCATGAGGCCCCCCAGCAAAACTTTGGCCCCCCTCCATGTTCTCTTGCCTTCCATTGGTGCTGTTCATGGTGTTGGGGCCCATCTCTCAAGGGTCAGAAAACAAGTGTACCCCATAACAAGTGTACCCACAAATACACCAGATCTGTATCAGGGGAAGGGAAGGTTAGAAGTTGGTGCCCCCCCCCCCCCCCCACACACACACAGCTTTGCTCTACTCTACTCTAGTTATGCTCCTGGGGGCAGATTCACAGTGGTGTAAACTCAATAGGTGGCAAGCTTAAAGGATACCCGAGGTGACAAGTGATATGATGAGATAGACGTGTATGTACAGTGCCTAGCACACAAATAACTATGCTGTGTTCCTTTTTTTTCTTTCTCTGCCTGAAAGAGTTAAATATCAGGTATGTACCATATATACTCGAGTATAAGCCGAGATTTTGGGACCGAAAAATTGTCCCAAAAGTGGGGGTCTCGGCTTATATTCGAGTGTTAACTTAGGGCCAGTGTCGCCCCCCTCCACGAGTGTCCCCTCTATCAAATGCTGGTCAGCTTGTGCGGGCAATTTGTACATTGTGGCAGCCGAATGCACCGCAATTGATGTCACGGATCCCCGTGTCTCCAAACCTCATCCCCCCTCATTGGCATATGCTGCGTGGTGTACAGCGGGAGCCTTCACTCACCCGTCCTCCTCCCTGACAAACTATCTGTCTGCTCTCTGTGTCCCCTATTAGCACACGCTGATTGGAAATAGCAGGAGGGGGAGCTTTTCACTCACCGTTCCTCGCCGGCAGAATTCCCCTGCATGCCTGTAATGGACTCTCTCCTATGAAGCCCTCTAGTGGCGTGACACCACTGCCTGACGTCATAGGAGGGAGTCCATTACAGGCATGCAGGGGAATTCTGCCGGCGAGGAACGGTGAGTGAAAAGCTCCTGCTATTTACGATCAGCGCGTGCTAATGGGGGACACAGAGAGCAGACAGATACTTTGCCAGGGAGGACGGGTGAGTGAAGGCTCCCGCTGTACACCACACAGCATATGCCAATGAAGGGGGATGAGGTTTGGAGACATGACATCAATTGCGGTGCATTCGGCTGGCACAGTGTAAAAATTGCCCGCACAAGCTGACCAGCATTTGATAGAGGGGATACTCGAGGAGGGGGGAGACACTGTCACTAAGTTAAGACTCCGGCGGGGGAGAGGGAGGGAGGGAGGGAGGAGTTGGGGATTCAGCATGTCACTTCTATCTGCACTGTTTCTACTTCCTGATGCGTGGAAGCAGATATATTGTTAACAGCCTGTGCTTGGAAATGAGCTTACCTGCCATATCTGCCATGGCAGTCAGAGGACCCAAGGAACAGTACACTTACAACTTGTAACTAGACACTAATGAGGGGGGAAATAAACAGGCTAAACTCTCTAAATACATACAATGTGCATTTCTCTGTTTTCCTTCTGTCCTGTGCAAGAAGTCAGGTCCAATTTAACTAGCAATAGGGGATGCAGAGACTGAGACCGCAATGGGCCCCCTGGACCAGTCCTTCATCCATCTAGTTAGCTTTTAGTTGATGCTATGCTGGCAATGACCACCCCTATATGTGCATTGCATAGTGCTACTCCTTAAACTGTTTCCCTACTTTGATTACACCTTATTATAGCTGCTGCATTTCCTACCCTCGGTTTATACTCGGGACACTAATTTTTTCTTGTTTTTAATGTAAAAGTTGGGGGGTCGGCTTATACTCGGGTCGGCTTATACTCGAGTATATACGGTAAGTGGCTGACTCAGACAGGAAGTGACTACAGTGTGACCCTCACTGATAAGGAATTCCCTTTTTTTACCTGCTTTCCTAGCAGAAAACTCAGACTATTTGCAGCTGTTTTTTTTTTAATTGCTTCAGGAGAGAGTTACATGCTGTTGGGCAGCGCAAGTACACCACAGTTCATAGAAACGCTGCCACCAGCAGGTGAAAAGTGATAATGCTGGCAAATTGTGGTGATGAAGGTGGAAACAGAGACTGTCAAAATGAAAATTGCACCTGCCCTGTGTGATGATTTGCTCAGCTGCCTGTGCAGACAGGCAGCCCTTTGACCATTGTGTAAGTTTGCATGCTGCAGGACTCTGGAAAGAAGAGTTTCTGTCAGTTTTGCAGCTTGTGCTTGCAGAGGAATTTGCATACGTTGTCATGCAAATTGCCTGGCCACATTCATTGGAGGCGTGTACTATAAGTACTATGTCTTTCCCACAATGCTTTGCTGGTCATTTCCCTTCCATGCTCAGTTCCTGATGGACACTGCTGGAGTGTCAGCCATTGCTATCTAGTATAGTTAATTCCTGGGGGTTGCTTTAGGCTCCCCTTCTAGCCCAGTCAGGTTGTATTATCTGTATTGCCTGTTCTGTCTTGTCTTGCCTGTTTGCCATTGTCCTGTCCCTATGGTGGTTGACAGGAAATGGTTCTGATCTATGTTCTTGGAGTATAGCTGGTGCAGCGGTTGCTGCCAGCTATCTCTTCTGTTCTGTTTCCTGGGATCGCGCTAGCTACTTTGTGCTAGCGCTGGGGATCCTTCTGTTCTGTTTCCTGGGATCGCGCTAGCTACTTTGTGCGAGCGCTGGGGATCCTTCTGTTCTGTCTTGTCGGTCGCGATTGCGCTGTCACCAACGGCGGTTGATAGCGAATCGTTCTGTCTTGCTGAGATCGCACTAGCCGCTAGCGTTAGCGGCTGTGGATCTTTCTGATCTGTGTTCCTGCTTGGATCACACTTGCTCTGGCGGAAGAGCGGTGGATCCTTCCTGCCTAGTTCTTGTTTTTCGTGTGTCTGTCTTGTCCGCTGCGCTTGCTACAGGCTCGGTGAGGTAACCGTTAAGCAAGCGCTCGCGTCCCCTGTTTCATGTTTGTCTGTTTATGGTTAGTTAGGCGTGCTTGTCTCTATTGTGCTTATCACGTGGAGATCGCGCATAACCGCGTGCACTGTTGCGAATGAGTGCGGTGTTCGCGGTTAGCTAGCGGTTGTTATTTTCCGTATCTCCTTATTGTATTTGCTGTGCCTTTGCTACCCTCGTATTCTATTCTGTTCTGCCTTGTGTCACGTCTCGCGATCGCACCTCTCGCGATCCCGTTCCTATTTCGTATCTGCTGTTGTGTGTGTGCGCGGTCGCGGAGTGGCGACTGGATTGGCGCACACACATACAACCTATCCCTTTTGCTCAATCTCATTCACAATCGCCTCTCTTGCGATTGCATTCTGCGCTTCGTACAATTCCTGTCTGGCACTTGTGGAGGTACAGAGGATTGGTTCCTCTGCACTCCCCAGCGCCATCTGCCGACAGGAATTTCCCTCTACAGGTGCGTAGCACCTTTTGCTGGGTTCCTGCAAATTATACGCTTGTGGAGGATCTCCGCCGTGTCAGCGCACGCGTTGTGCGCTGATCACGGGGAAAGTTCCACAATCGTTACAGAATGACCAGCCCAACCCAAAACCCCAGTGTAGACGGAATTTCCGATTTGTACGATTTTGTCGAATATGGCTCTTGTACCTTTAAGAGATTTAAAAAACTTGAACCTGAATCAGCAGACGATTTTTTGTCTGAGTGTACGAAACTGTTAGCGAACCCTGAATTCCAATGCACCCCAGTGTCTACCTGGGCCCCCCAAATGGTCTACATTCTGTTGGGGGGCGAAATGTCAATGTGGGGTTATGATGTGTTAGATCATACCACCCTGAGTCAAAGACCCCTGGAATTCTTGGCCTTTTTAATTCACAATTGGCTGAGATTACCTCAATTACCATACCCCCTTAATGAGTTGTTGTCAGCAGCTCAATCAGCTGTTCCATCTACTCTTTCATCCATAAAGCAGCCATCCAAAGCCTCTAAGTCTAAACGTAAAAGATCTAGGAAGGCTTCCCAGCGGAAAGATCCGTTGCCCATGGCAACCACAGATAGAGAGGTTATTTCTGTCAAGTCTGAAATGGGCAAAACCATGCAGTATGATAATGATGTTTATAATGCATCTGCTGATCAGTTTCCAGATTTTCTGCCCCAATCCAAAGCTTATGTGGATCCTGCTATAGGTAGGATCGCACACTACATTAAAGCAGTTAAAAAATCTGTTCTTGTTCCTGAACTCCACCCCTATGGAGATTATTTGGATACTGGCCTGTTTGAACCCCCATTTGCTTCCTGGGATGTTGGGGCCTTGCTGGAGGAATTCGATTTTGATTGGAAAGCCTTTTGCGATTTTTACATCGCAAAAAGCGAAGATGTCTTGAATGCTTGTCTTGACTCTATGTACCTTCTGATTGATTCCGATGAATGTGACAAGGATGATGTGGATCTGGTGATCTATGTATGGCAAACGATTTTGGATGAGTTGCACACACACCAACCAATTGATTCCAATAAAGAGACATCGTTGTCGGATGATTGTTCCTGCCTTTCTGGGGTAAAGCATGTGGGTCTTGACTTTGTGCAATCTGAAATGAATGAGTGTGCCGCTGTGGTTGGTTCCTGTGCGAATCCCGAAGGATTCTCTCCTGACAGTGTGCAGTTTGAATCTGTGCGATCTGATGCCTGTTTCTCGGATGTTCCTGCAGATTGTGATCGGCATGAGTCTGCCGGTTTCCTCAAGGATGTGTGGGATCCTTTGTCATTTAGAAACAGATCTTTGAGATCTTCCGTCTGTGACCCTGCAATGGGGAAAGTTTCTCGACTGTGCAGCGTCAAAAGTAAATTTAATATGCCTAATAAAGTTTGTCCTGTTGATGTCACTATTTCTTCTGCAGATGAGTCTCTGTCTCACCCTGTTCACACCTGTAAGGGCCCGTTGCCTGGGGACAGTTGCTCCAGTGTTTCGACCCTAGATGCCTTGCAGTCTGCTCCGCAGATCGCGGAGGTTTGCGCTATAGAAGCGTCAGTTTCACAACCTAGAGTGAATTTTGATTCGCAGGTTTTGCGTTTTGATTCCTCGGATTCGACATTGTTAGCCGAATCTAAGAGTGAGACAGCGCTTCGGTTTTGCGAATCTGATGCTGAACCCTCTTTGCCTTATTCAGAGACGCTTTCTCTGAACCTGCCCTGTACCATGAATAACAATATGATGTCCAATCACACTGACATTTGTGAGTCCCTTTCTTGCTCTGAGGGAAGTTTTGACTCTCCACCCTGTACTCTGGATGAGTCAACATTGCCTTGTACAATATCTCCTGCCCTGCCCCTAGAGGCTCGTCTAGGTATTGCTGCTATTTTTACTTGTTTTTCTGCAGTTTTGGAGTTACAAGCTAGTTTGACTGCCACACAGAATTCTGGGTACAGTGAGAATGAAGTTAGGGAGTCAGTGTGTGTTCCAGTAAATATACCTGTACATTCCCCTCATGATGATGAGATCCAGTCTCAGGTTATGGTGGAACCATTCCTGGGACATCTGCCCTGTCCACAAAATAAAGTTCCAGTTTTGCCCTGTAACATGGATAGTTCAGAATCCTTTTTAGAAAACTTGAAAAATGATGCTCCTGAGGTCTTGTTGGATGTTCTGGAGGTCTCCGAGTTCCTCCCAAAGGGTGCAGAACTTGTAGGAGATGTCTCCTGCCCCCCAAGTTCTTCTGAGGGGTTACCCTCTTCCGTAGGCATTGCTGCCTTGCTGGCTACCTTTTCAGCTCTGATGGAGCTTCACTCATATGTAGTCAAAGATGATATTATTGTCACAGAAATTTCTGAATTTGTATCCGAGTCTTCTTTTGGAAGTCCAGTGCCTGTGACCTCCACTCATGATGATTCTCTGTCCGGTACTGGTTTTGGTCTTGTCGTGCTGGACTCTGAGGTTGGCAGTTCCCCGACATGTCCTGAGGGTTCTCCTGTGCTGGTGTACCCCAGTGTGCTCTGTGACCCAGAAAGCCCAAGTGTGTCTCGGTTACCAGCGTACTCAGATGCTTCCTTGGTGGAGACATGCTCTGATATGGCCTGCCTGCTTGCATGCCCAGAAGTGGTCCCTGAAAGTCTTGATCTTGATGGGTGTCCTAGTAATTCTGAATCCGGAATTGTCATTGGTTCCATGGGGGTTCTTGGTAATTCTCCATGTGAGCCTGGTGATTGTTCTGCCCTCTTGGGATCTCTGTGGAGCTTCAAAAGGTTCTGGGAGATTCCGGGAGAAATTTTGCTTGGTACACTGGATAAGATCAACGGTGGCTTTTGTGTTGTAAGGGACACTTCGAACAGGTATTGTGGCAGGTTTGGTATTTTCGGACGCTCCGTGGAAGGTGGTGGGTATTGTCTGGAGGGTGTCGATGGCTTCTTCTCTGGCGTTCACAGTCCTGATGGGTGTTCTACTGAGACTGGTAGTACTGATGGGCATGTTTCGGTGGCTTCTGTTTCCGATGAGGTCGGTTTCGGGTGGACTGACTCTGGAATTGGACCTTGTCGGGCTGCCCCGACCTTCATGAGTCTTCAGTTTGAGTCTGTTGCTAATAGCAGTTTTGGGGGTCGTCTGGAATTCGACCCTGGAGGGGGGGGGTACTGTGATGATTTGCTCAGCTGCCTGTGCAGACAGGCAGCCCTTTGACCATTGTGTAAGTTTGCATGCTGCAGGACTCTGGAAAGAAGAGTTTCTGTCAGTTTTGCAGCTTGTGCTTGCAGAGGAATTTGCATACGTTGTCATGCAAATTGCCTGGCCACATTCATTGGAGGCGTGTACTATAAGTACTATGTCTTTCCCACAATGCTTTGCTGGTCATTTCCCTTCCATGCTCAGTTCCTGATGGACACTGCTGGAGTGTCAGCCATTGCTATCTAGTATAGTTAATTCCTGGGGGTTGCTTTAGGCTCCCCTTCTAGCCCAGTCAGGTTGTATTATCTGTATTGCCTGTTCTGTCTTGTCTTGCCTGTTTGCCATTGTCCTGTCCCTATGGTGGTTGACAGGAAATGGTTCTGATCTATGTTCTTGGAGTATAGCTGGTGCAGCGGTTGCTGCCAGCTATCTCTTCTGTTCTGTTTCCTGGGATCGCGCTAGCTACTTTGTGCTAGCGCTGGGGATCCTTCTGTTCTGTTTCCTGGGATCGCGCTAGCTACTTTGTGCGAGCGCTGGGGATCCTTCTGTTCTGTCTTGTCGGTCGCGATTGCGCTGTCACCAACGGCGGTTGATAGCGAATCGTTCTGTCTTGCTGAGATCGCACTAGCCGCTAGCGTTAGCGGCTGTGGATCTTTCTGATCTGTGTTCCTGCTTGGATCACACTTGCTCTGGCGGAAGAGCGGTGGATCCTTCCTGCCTAGTTCTTGTTTTTCGTGTGTCTGTCTTGTCCGCTGCGCTTGCTACAGGCTCGGTGAGGTAACCGTTAAGCAAGCGCTCGCGTCCCCTGTTTCATGTTTGTCTGTTTATGGTTAGTTAGGCGTGCTTGTCTCTATTGTGCTTATCACGTGGAGATCGCGCATAACCGCGTGCACTGTTGCGAATGAGTGCGGTGTTCGCGGTTAGCTAGCGGTTGTTATTTTCCGTATCTCCTTATTGTATTTGCTGTGCCTTTGCTACCCTCGTATTCTATTCTGTTCTGCCTTGTGTCACGTCTCGCGATCGCACCTCTCGCGATCGCGTTCCTATTTCGTATCTGCTGTTGTGTGTGTGCGCGGTCGCGGAGTGGCGACTGGATTGGCGCACACACATACAACCTATCCCTTTTGCTCAATCTCATTCACAATCGCCTCTCTTGCGATTGCATTCTGCGCTTCGTACAATTCCTGTCTGGCACTTGTGGAGGTACAGAGGATTGGTTCCTCTGCACTCCCCAGCGCCATCTGCCGACAGGAATTTCCCTCTACAGGTGCGTAGCACCTTTTGCTGGGTTCCTGCAAATTATACGCTTGTGGAGGATCTCCGCCGTGTCAGCGCACGCGTTGTGCGCTGATCACGGGGAAAGTTCCACAATCGTTACACCCTGTGCCCTCTTTCTGGTATTTCTTATTGGATCTAGCTACAGTTTGCATGTGCTGCTTCCATTAATTTTTGTTGCCCCAGAATACAGGTAGGGGATGTTATCTTGATGGCATAGCTACACATGAGTCATTGATGGAATAGCTACACATGGAATAGTGGCAATTTGCATGCCTTCCATATTCATGCTGTAAATGACTGAGGGTGCTTCCATCGAAGCACAGCCTCAGAATGGATTCCTGAACTTCGAACAATCGGCCCCTAATGTAATATTTATGATTTGCAATAAGCAAACAATATAAAACACAAAAACAATCCTGTTCTGCTCTCCACACCCAACTGGTTTCGCCACTATGGTCTTTATCAAGGCTTGCAACTCTATACACATAATTGGCCCTCGATAAAGTCCATAGTGAGCAGGGCAGGAAGATGTTGCATGGCAGGTTGGGCTCCGAATACCTACAGTTCCTACTGCGCTCTTTATGTACAGTATGCACTTGCTACGCATTCCTACTATTGAAGTAATTGTATATTGTGAGTAGGAATAAATGTTTTCATGGTACTTTACCACTGGAGGCTGGTTTACTATTGCAATGCATGCGATACAGATATGTGGTGTGGAAACTTTTATCATCTACTGCGAGTGTTGCAATAATCTAAGATCAGAGGAGCGATATTTTCTTATGTTCTTAATGACCATATGTTGTCGATTTGAGGCACATATGGGGTGTTGGAGATTGTGGAGAAGCACCAGGGCACCTATGCAATTCACTTTTTCACCTGAATTCTCCTAGGAGATAATTTTTCATCTTCGACTTATAATAACTTTTTATCTCTTTGCAATAGTAAAAGACAAAGTACCAAAAAGTAGGTAAAATGTACTAGAAACATGTATCCAGGAGCACCCACTCAGCGCTCAAAAGGTTCAGTGTGTGTGCCCAGATCCTCACCATTGTACCATAGGGTCAAAGGAACTGCAGTCCAAAAAGGATTGGCACCACACAGTATATGTAGAGTTGGGCCGAACCTCCGATTTTAGGTTCGCGAACCGGGTTCGCGAACTTCCGCGGAACATTCGGTTCGCGGAAAAGTTCGCGAACTGCAATAGACTTCAATGGGGAGGCGAACTTTGGAAAAAAAAATTCTGCTGGCCACAAAAGTGATGGAAAAGATGTTTCAAGGGGTCTAACACCTGGAGGGGGGCATGGCAGAGTGGGATACACGCCAAAAGTCCCCGGGAAAAATCTGGATTTGACGCAAAGCAGCGTTTTAAGGGCAGAAATCTCATTGAATGCTAAATGACAGGCCTAAAGTGCTTTAAAACATCTTGCATGTGTATACATCAATCAGGTAGTGTAATTAAGGTACTGCTTCACACTGACACACCAAACTCACCGTGTAACGCACCGCAAACAGCTGTTTGTGTAGTGACGGCCGTGCTGGACTGGTGCGCACCATGGCGAGAACAGGTATGCAGTGGCGGGTTCACTGAACACAACAGGTATGCAGTGGCGGGTTCACTGAACAGGTATACAGTGGCGGGTTCACTGAACAGAACAGGTATACAATGGCAAGTTCACTGAACAGAACAGGTATGCAGTGGCGGGTTCACTGAACAGGTATACAGTGGCGGGTTCACTGAACAGAACAGGTATGCAGTGGCGGGTTCACTGAACAGGTATACAGTGGCGGGTCCACTGAACAGAACAGGTATGCAGTGGCGGGTTCACTGAACACAACAGGTATGCAGTGGCGGGTTCACTGAACAGGTATGCAGTGGTGGGTTCACAGAACAGGTATGCAGTGGCAGGTTCACTGAACAGGTATGCAGTGGTGGGTTCACTGAACAGGTATGCAGTGGTGGGTTCACTGAACAGGTATGCAGTGGTGGGTTCACTGAACAGGTATGCAGTGGCGGGTTCACTGAACAGGTATGCAGTGGCGGGTTCACTGAACAGGTATGCAGTGGCGGGTTCACTGAACAGGTATGCAGTGGCGGGTTCACTGAACAGGTATGCAGTGGCGGGTTCACAGAACAGGTATGCAGTGGCGGGTTCACAGAACAGGTATGCAGTGGTGGGTTCACTGAACAGGTATGCAGTGGTGGGTTCACAGTACAGGTATGCAGTGGTGGGTTCACAGAACAGGTATGCAGTGGCAGGTTCACTGAACAGGTATGCAGTGGGCTCACTGAACAGAACAGGTATGGTGGGCTCACTGAACAGAACAGGTATGCAGCCAGGAACAAGCTAAGCCTAACTAATCTTTCCCTATGAGAGACAGTCTGCAGCAGCTCGCCTTACTCTCACTAATGCAGGCACACGAGTGACCGTAATGGCCGCCGCTGCCTGCCTTATATAAGGGGGGGTGGGGCTCCAGGGGCTAGTGTAGCCTAATTGGCTACACTGGGCCTGCTGACTGTGATGTAGAGGGTCAAAGTTGACCCTCCATGGTGCATTATGGGGCGAACCGAAGTTCTGCAAACGTTCGCCTGCGGGACGCGAACGCGAACCACGGAAGTTCGCATGGAACCATTCGCAGGCGAACCGTTCGGCCCAACTCTAAGTATATGTATAAATAGCTCTTAAACATTTATTGCATATTACAAATCATTGACAGGCAGCGACAGCCCGCTGTTTCGGCCTAGATGGCCTTTCTCAAGATGCCAAAAAGTGTCAATGTTGAAAAAAGTGAATTGCATATGGGCCCAAGTATCAATGTACAGTACGTGCCATTATATGTGACAAGACATCAGCAATGGATACGTACTTTCTAATAATCAGCTTAGCTTTATAAATCAACAATAATAATAATTGCATTGAGTATTTTTCTTTTGGGTAAATGGATTGTAACTTGTGTGTTTTTATTCAAAAAAGTTTGAATTTGATTGGCCTCATGGCCTGGGCATACACTGCCACCCTTTACATATAAGACCTTTACAGCTATCTGTTCTGTAAAGGAACAGATACATGAAATTCAGCTTACTCCTTTGTGAAGACTTCTGAACCAATGACAAAGAAAGTTGTTCCAAACTATACACTGTTACCATGGTTCCCAATCAAATTTACGCTTTTTTAATAGTTATTAGAAGGCTATGGTAGCTTCCAAATTAAATGGTGTAAGATATTATACCATTTAGTTACAAAATGGCTTGTGTAGTCATAACACTTGCTGGATGAAGGGTTGGTATGAAGCGGAGTAACCATTTAATCTCAGCTAAGCTTATGACTCTGGCTGTAATTTTATCTCCCTGAGGCTCCATTCTGCTCACAGTGCTAACAAAGCAAAAACACTGCAACACAACATAACACACCTCCATCGCTTGTGGCTTCAATGAGTGTCAGCTCACAACAACCACTTGTGAAATATTACCAGATTGTAAAATCCACAATATTGGCTTGAAGGCTATGGAGGAAAAAAAAGCTTTGTATGATATTGATTGTAGCAATGTAAAATCAGGAACGCGGGTGTTTAGTAACGTTAGCGGGGGGGGGGGGGGGGGAACGACACCCTCTCTCTGGCTCCAGATCTGAATTGTTAGGCCTCAGTAAAGGCACAAGCAGCACAAAGCTAAGAAGCAAATTAGCTTTACAGCTAAAGACACAAGCAAAGCACTTATATATGCACTGGGATTACATTTCCTCAATTTCTCATTAAAAAAGGCAGAGTAATTATACTCAGATAAAGATCTCCCTCTAGTGGCCAATCTACAAACCTGGATATTAAATACAAAAGTGGAAATGTGGACTGACAAATACAGAATTATGAAGGTCAAACCTTAAAGAGGAACTGTAGTGAATATAACAGAATGAATAACATTTCTTATGGTTTGCGATATTCAGTTATATTTGATTTAGTCAATGTTTGCTCATTGTAAAATCTTAATTGGGCATGAGACGCACCTCCGGGAATGTGGGTGATCCAGAAAATGGATTGCAAAAGGGTTAAATGCTAAAGTCAGCACCATTAACTTTAATGCAATTTCCTGAAATTCACAGGACCATTGGAAATCGAGGACAGTTTGGCGAACACATCTGACACATTCCCACTCATCCCTTATGCCAATGCCATCGTTGTAAATCTGTGTCATGTGTCCTAGTGATTACTGGCTGGCAGCAGTACCTTAAGCCTCTTTAGCTCCAGATCAGGGCCGGATTTGGGCCAAGGCCACCTAGGCCATGGCCTAGGGCACCACATAAGTAAGGGCACCAAAGCAGCAAGCTAAACTGGTACAGCATTTGCAAGCTTGCAAATTCTGCAGTGCAGGGAGATCAGGAGAGACGGAGGGGAAGAGGAAGCTTCTGTGCTGGAGATGACACTGATGGCTACTGCGGTGTGGAAGCGAGCTGGCTACCTATACTGAAAGGTGTGAGTGGGAAAGAGGGATTAAGGTAGTCCTCTAGCTACCTTTACTTGAGGGGGAGGGGTTATCAGGCTACCTATACTAAAAAAATAATCGTACTCAATGCCAAGCCGCTGTAGCTAAAGCTAACAAAATTTTGGGATGCATTAAAAGGGAAATAAAAACTCGAGATGCTAGCATAATATTGCCCCTGTTTAACTCTCTAGTAAGGCCACATCTGGAATATGGAATTCAGTTCTGGGCACCACATTACAAAAAAGATATTGCAGTTTTAGAGCAGGTGCAGAGACGAGCAACAAAATTGATACGTGGGATACAAGGTCTCGCTTACCAAGAAAGGTTAGATAAACTGGGTTTATTTAGTCTAGAGAAAAGACGCCTTAGAGGAGATCTAATTAACATGTATAAATACATCAGAGAGCAATATAATAGCTTGGCGGATGAGCTTTTTGTCCCTAGGCCTTCTCTAAGGACTAGAGGACATGATCTGCGCATGGAGGAAAAACGTTTTAGCCATTTATTTAGGAAAGGGTTCTTTACAGTAAGAGTGATTAAGATGTGAAATGCATTGCCACAGGAAGTCGTTATGACAAACTCTATACCTGCATTTAAAGGGGGCTTAGATGCTTTCCTTGCGTTGAAAGACATCCATGGCTACAATTACTAGGTAATGCCTAATGATGTTGATCCAGGGATTTTATCTGATTGCCATCTGGAGTCGGGAAGGAATTTTTCCCTTTAGGGGCTAATTGGACCATGCCTTGTAAGGGTTTTTTTCGCCTTCCTCTGGATCAACAGGGATATGTGAGGGACGGGCTGGAGTTGTACTTTGTACTGGTTGAACTCGATGGACGTATGTCTTTTCTCAACCAAAATAACTATGTAACTATTACTATGTAACTATACTAGAGGGTAAGGGGAAGGGGTCATCTGGCTACCTATACTGAAGGGGGTGGCTGGTTACAGCAGCCTTGGGTGGTAAAGAGTACAAATCTGGCCCTGCTCCAGATTAGGGTGCCTTGTAGCCCAAAATGCCCCTCACCACCAGCAGGTGCCCAAAAAGGAAGCAATATATTTGGAACCAATACATGTGTGTGTGAGTGTATACGTGTGCATGCGTGCGCGTACGTGCGTGTGTTTATTTTACTAATTTGAATCAGTAACTTTATATACCACACACAGCCAACAGGAGTAAAGATCAAAAGACAAAGAACAAGGGTAGATAAAAGCAATCCTCATCCTTCCGTTGAGAGGTGAGGAGTTTGGATCATGGTTGCATGTCGGAGTACCTTCTGCTCTCTGTAGTCACCTTCACTCATTAGCTCAAGTGATAATTTGTTAAGTCTCTGTAGGATTTATTAACACTTCATTTCTACTAATCCTCACTATTAAAGTGCACATTAAGAAGCTCAAAAGCCCCACTCCTGCCACAAACGTTCTATTCCAGCGTAGGCATGTTTATATCAGCAATAAAGCGCCCTGACTAGCTGATGTCAAATAAATCTGTTTTAAAGGATAAGTGAACTTACAAATGTCAGCTCATTTATCCTTCTAGCCTCTAGAGACTAACTACTACAAGCTAAATGAAAAGCCGTACATCAGAAACCGTGCCAATGTGCTCTATCAACATGTGACGGAAGATGGACTCCTAGAAATGTTTTGCAAGAGTTCATAGCAAGGGGGCATTAGGTCACTGTCCTCTGATCTTCTTAGGCAAACACTAGAGGTGCAACATAAAACTAAGATTGTGTCTGGTCATCTGCGGGGCTGCAGGACAGGTGAGTGTATGTAAGTTCCTTCATCCTTTAAACTGCTTAGTCACTGTGAACTCCTTCACTTCCTGCAGCACAGGAAGTGCTGTTTATAGTTCACCCCCTTCCTGTCTGACCAGCCAATCAGCAGCAGCCCTGCCCATGATACTCACCAGTTACACTGGACTCCTTCAGGTCAAAGAGAAATATATATACATTAAAAGATTATTATTAGCTGCAGTTGCCTCCATTCAAACAAAAAAGTGGGCACTTTGCTTGCCAAGCAGTCAGCTATATTTAGAATTCTACCCAAACCTGTTCTTCAAAGACAGAGTTCAGGCTCCTTTCTTTACATGCATTTCACAGAACATTTTAAAATTAACTACACAAAGATTTTGTAAAAACAATGCAGTTTTTGCAAAATATAAACTAAACCATTCTCAAATCCATTTGATATGTAAAGCAAAAAGGTAGACAATTGAGAGCCCCCCAATCGTGTATTATTGATAATACAATGTAAATATGGTATGTAGTGAATAATACAAGTATGGGTTGCCAAGACCAGGCAACCACTCAAAAAGCAAGAGGGGAGATTAGGCCTGTCCCCACTCAGGCTAAGAAGTCGATCTCCATAGAACAAGAAAGGAGTGTGGCCACACCCATCCACCAGGTGGATAATTATCACTTAGACAATACAATACAGAGGCGCCAACAGAGTAAGGGCTTGTTTCCACTGTTGCGGTGCGGAATCGCCTGGATTCCACCGCAGAAGAAATCGCATGCGGCTGCGTTTCCATCTGCGGATTTAGCCGCGATTTCGCATGCGATTTCGCATGGCAAGGAGCCAGGCGAATTTAACCATGTCACTGCCTGAGTAAAGCTCCATAGCAAACCATGCGAAATCGCACGCGAAGTCGCGGGAAAATCCGCATGACAAAGCCGCATGCGATTTCCCTATTAAATGCATTAGCGGCGATTCGCCCGCATTCTTCCCGCACGCGAAATCTGACGGCTGTGCCGTGCAGATTTCTGCCGCACCGAAAAACGCTCCCGCCGCCGCACAAGTGGAAACAGCCCCATCCACTTACATTGACTATGCGAATCCGCATGCAGTGCCCGCATGCGGATTCGCTATAGTGGAAACGAACCCTCAAAGTATCAAGTTAAAAAGGTATAAAATGAGGGGCAAGGGTGGACTTACCTCTCTGAAAAAACACAACTATTGTATAAGATCAAGAAAAACTGTATTTATACTTACTCCCAAAACAGTTTGCAACGCGTTTCACGGGTCTCAAGCCCGCTTCCTCGGGCAAAAATACACAAGGAGCAACTTTCAAATTGTGCATGCTAGTGAAGCGCCTCTGTGTCATTCTCAAGTCCAGCTCGCCTACGGCTCATAGAAAGTATCATGTATGTCTACCTTATATGTATGTATACCTTATAAATTATACATTATTAAAAAACAGAACAAGTGATAAAAACTTTAGATCACAATAGAATAATAATTTTGCAGGAGAGAATGGTGATGCCCACCTGAATCAAATCACCACTATGGGGAGGAGAAAGACAGGAATAGCTGTCATTGTTCAATCTCTACACACTTGTGTATTGTTTTCTTTTTGGAGTTCTAAAACTTAAACTCCAGTATGCATCCTAATTGCAAGCCGTCTAGACCAGTGTTCCCCAACCCTGTCCTCAAGGCCCACCAACAGTGCATGTTTTGTATAAAGCCACAGAGATAGTTAAAGTGAACCTCCGGACTAAAAATCTACTCAGCAGAACTGAAAAGGCTTGGTGTTTCTTTTAACAGTTTCACAGCATCAGAACTTTGTTTTTCTTACCAAAGCATCATTTTTAGCTGCATTTTTAGCTAAGCTCCACCCATCAAAGAAAACTGCCTGGCCTTTTTTCCCTGATGCTGTGCAAAGCATGATGGGATTTCTTATGCTGTTATTCACGTTGCCTAGCAACTGGGAGGGGTGATCAGCACACAGGACAGTTGGAACTGTGTCTCATGCTCCCTGTCACCTCTTTTCAACCAAAAAGATGGCTGCCCTCATGAAATCAAACATTTGCCTATTCTTTTAAAACAGGGTGGGTAAAAGATTATATTACCTATCTATTTTAATAAACATAACTGATGTAACTTAATGACAGTATGTTTGTTTAGGCTGAAGTTCCTCTTTAATCAGCCCTGCTGCAACACCAATTACCCCACCTGTGATTGTGGGTCTGTTTCCACTACACGCAGATTGGACGCAGAATGGATGCAGAAAAACTGACTCCAATGAATGCCTATGGGAAAATCTGCATCACAAAAATCGTGTTTAGTGGAAACAGGCCCATAGGCATTCATTGGAGTCAGTTTTTCTGCAACCAATCTGTGTGTAGTGGGAACAGATCCTGTATGTGGTTTCCTGCAAAACATGGAACTGTTGGTGGACCTTGAGGACAGGGTTGGGGAACTCTGGTCTAGACCATCAATGCGTCCAAGCCTTTGATTTTCTTGGACTAGATCCTCAACTTTTTCACTGTTAGAAACCATGGCATGCCACAGGGGCGTAACTACAGGGGAGCAACCGCTGCAACTACAGGGGGGGGGGGGGGGAGGGAGGGGTTCTTTTCCGTTAGCCGGGCGCATCCACTAGGTGGCGATAAAACTCCACCATAGTTACACCTTTCCCTACTATCCATAACGGCCTGGAGGGGGAATAGTAATTAACGCCACCTGGTGGTTGCACCCAGCAAAGTAGTAAGAGTGGGCCCAACTACTAACCTTCCCTTCCTCTAATATTCCAGATCAGGAGTTTTTGTGGCTACACAAGTTAGGGGTGTGAAGATCCTGATGGCCACACTTGTTGTTTGATCCTTGTAAGATGGCCCTCATGTTATGATGGTCACCATGGGGAAGGTAGGGAAGGGTTGTGAACATTAAGGAGGCCCCATCAAAGTTTTGCTGTTGCCCCCATGGTTTGTAGTTACGCCCCTGTCCTGCCACTTTCTGCCTGCTGGTGGCAGTACTGACTCTGGCTACCTTAGACTTCCATTGCTACCTGCCTATCGGCTCCTATTCTGTCTGGAGAAATCCCTTGTGTTGCTTTGGCCTATCTGTGGGCAGTGTACTGAGCTGGCTCTCTGTCCGGGGATCAGTGAATAATGGTGCACAGCGCCTATGCATAAAAATGGCGCCGCATTAAAAAGATACGCTTATCGCTATTTATCGTTAGTACTGCATAATAATGGCGCACAGGGAAAAAAGAAGAAAAACGGCACACAGTAACGTTATTTATCAATAGTGGCACACACTAACGTTATTTATCAATAGTGGCACACACTAACGTTATTTATCAATAGCGCCCTACATAAGCCAAACTGCAGACGTTATTTAACTGCAAAACGGGGAATGGATTTAATGTAACACTGTCAAGGTTAGGGTTAGGCACCACCGGGGGGGTCTTAAGGTTAGGCACCACCGGGGGGTCTTAGGGTTAGGCACCACCAGGGGATCTTAGGGTTAGGCACCACTAGGGGGGTCTTAGGGTTAGGCACCACCAGGGGATCTTAGGGTTAGGCACCACCAGGGGGGTCTTAGGGTTAGACACCACCAGGGGGTGGTTAGGGTTAGGCACCACCAGGGGGTGGTTAGGGTTAGGCACCACCAGGGGGGGTTTAGGGGTTAGGGATAGGTACAGAGAGGGTTCTGTGTGTTAACGGTAAATAACAATAAGGCTTTAACGTTAAATAACAATAAGGCTTTAACGTTAAATAGCGATAAGCGGCAAACGGATTAGCGGCAACACCGTGCGCCATTATTCGCAGGCGCCATTTTCAGATGGATGCCTCTGTCCGGGCTCATCATGCAGCAGGTGTGGTCTCTTTATATAAGAGTTCTGCAAGAACTCATCAGTGTCAGAACTTTGTGCTGCTTGACCTGAGTCTGGACATCTCTGATCTGCTCCTTGCCTGCTGCCTTCTGTACTCATTTATAGATCCTTATCTCCTCCACAGTAACCTCCAGCTACCTGCTCTTCTCTACACTTGCATTCTTGAAGTCACAACCCTCCCCCCCCCCCATGGCAGAGACTGACAGTCACTGGAGAGGGTTTGGGGTTTCCTTATGCTGACAGAATCAGAATGAGAGAGCAAACAAACACCCCTTGCATACCAATGTCATTAAATTACGAGTGTTCTAGACTTTCTGGGCTGAGCAAGCAGCTCTAGGTCCCTAAGAATAATGGCTGGGACCTGGACCGGTTCTAGATAAAATGGGGCCCGGGGCAAAATTAATCTGGGCCCCCAACACCACAACACATCCCCCCCCCCCCCCCTCACCCGCGGCTGCTGCCAGCCAGATCCCCCCCCTCTCGCTCTCTTTTCCCCTGTCCCCCCTTGCACTGCCCCACTGCAGTAAAATAAAGTCAGTTGGAGAAAGACACACTCACCTTCCGAACGATCCAGGCGGTGCAGCTCCCGTCTGTCTGCCCTGTAGTGATTGTCCTGCACTTCCTGCTAATCCGTTTGGGCTCTGGTGCAAATTAGCAGGAAGTGAAGGACAATCACTACAGGGCAGACAGATGGGAGCTGCACCGCCTGGATCGTTCGGAAGGTGAGTGTTTCTCTCCCTCTGACTTTATTACACTGCGTGGGGGGGGGGGGGGGGCAGCGTGTGAGGGGAGAAGCAAGCGAGGGGGAAGGGGGATCTGGCTGGCAGCAGCCACAGGTAGCACACAGAGGTATCCCAGCATATAAGCTATATGCTTTGAGGCAAAGGGGGACACTTGGGGGCCCCTATGGATGCGGGGGTCCTGGGGCAATTGCCCCCTTTGCCTCTATGGAAACGTCGGCTCTGGGACTCACTATGAGCACTTTGTGGCAATCTCAAAGCACTCGCGATTCTGCAAATTGCTGAAGTAGCACTATTTCACAGCAATTCCCGGAGCGATTGCGATTTGGCTACTGTATGTAGCCACTGATACAATTGCTCCGGAATCGCTCCCAAAATGCGATGGCAATGCTGCAAGTGGGACCACTCCCATAGAGATCCACTGGAGAAGCGCTTTGCCGATTGCCGGAGATCAGCAGGCACAGCAAAAGCGGTCCTAGTGGGTCCCAGCCCTGAGATGAGAATCTACAAAGTATAGATCACTTTTTTCTTTTGCAAAAACTTTTATTGCAAAACTTTTTATGTGTAATTATTCATTTCAAGCAGAATTCACATGCAAGAACAGCCTGAACTGGGGCCGGAGTGCCTCCTTTCAGCAGTGACATCAGGGTGGTTATGGTAACGTATCTGTGCTTAAATCTAAAAATATGAGTGTACATTTATAAAGCAAGCGGAGCTCTGATTGTATATTCAGCGCGGAGGCTGACGGCACTGAGGATTTAATACAAATACGTCCGACCAGAAATAAAAACGTTTCAGGCGAGTTTACATTCATCATGGATTTTTAGGCTTCCTCGGTTGTGGAGCTTTTTCATTGACTCAGCTGCTTGTTTTATTGTACTGCGCTGTGTTAGGCTGTATTGATTTCTGTAAATGGGCACCATCCACCATCCGAGTCTCTCCTCTGCTACTTGCACGCTCTAATTTGAAGTCTGAAGGACCCTTTGCTTTCTCCTCTTGTCCTTACAGTAGAGGTCGTTCAAGGTGGTGCGGTGTTCTGCTCGGTGCAGACACAGCCGTGTGCTCTTCTCATCTGTTTATGGCGTCTCTAGCATTCAGTTACTAATGGCCACACCGTGCATACCTCCCAACTTTTTGAGATGAGTAAGAGGGACACTTAAGCCACACCCCATACACACCCCTAGTCAAACATACCATAAAGATTTCATAAGAAAAATGTTGTTTTATAATTCAAACCACACTGGTCTTCTTTATCCTGGTTCATTTTCCTTCATAGTAACATTTTAAAATTAGTAATACGTCAAATGAAAGGATGGGAATAAAGTTTAGAGTCAAACACATTTTTAGAAAATAAATATATATACAGTATTTACATAGAAAGAGGGACAAATGAGGAGGACAGAGGGACAGGGCTCCCAAAAAAGGGACTGTCCCTCGACTCCCTCCGAAAGAGGTACAATTGGGAGCTATGCGCACGCTCTGGGTCCCTCGTTTACTAAAGTCTTGGTTCTTGTTGCGGAGGAGCTGTGATCCTGCAAAACAGGCATGTGCCTCCCGCCAGGGCACAGGAATAGCTATGCCTGATGGGGCCACCCTGGGAAACTCTTGGGTGCCCCTCTTCCTACATTTAGACCACTCCCAGTAAGGGGGAGGGGCCCGGACTTCTCCCTTCCTCTATTGTAGCCTCCCTCCTATGCTCCCCTGTCTCTGTCACCCAGATCCCCAGCACAACGGCAGTGGCAGGGCTTACCTCTTCTCCCGTCGGGTCTCTCATGCTCCTGCTGCAGCAAGAAACATGCTGGCATAATGGAAACCGGCCCTCAAAGTGGACCTGAACTCTTGCACAGGACAGAAGGAAAACAGAAAGAAATGCACCCTGCGTGTATTTAGAGAGTTTAGCCTGTATAATTCCCTCTCATCTATGACTAATCACCAGCATAATTTGATCTCTCAGCTGTGTCAGCTGGCTGCCACAGCAGAGCAGTTAATTAGTAAACACAGGATGTTAACCCTATGTCTGCTTCCATGAAAGCAGGAAGTAGACACACAGCAGATTTATTAGGATTTGTATCAGCTGTAACAAAAATGTTTTTCTTTAAATTTATTATGCTGTTGCTTATCTTTTAGAGCAGAGAGGGCGTTCTTAGGTCAGGTCCACTTTAAACACAGCACTTCAGTAGAAAGCTCATGCTAGGTACACACAATGCAATTTTCTGACAGATCGACTATTTCTAACATGTCCAATCTGATTTTCAATCAATTTCCCAATCAATTTTCCAGAAAAGTGAAGGAAAATTGATTGGAAAATCGGTCGGAAATCAGATTGGACATGTTGGAAATAGTCGATCTGACGGTAAATCTGTCAGAAAATTGCATTGTGTGTACCCAGCATTATAATTATTGTCTTTTGTTTACAATTCCTTGTCAGCCATAATAAACATTCCTAGCAGTGCTAAAGCTCAGCGGCAGATAAGCTGAAGCTGAAAAAGAAATAAAATTAAAAAAAAAGAGTTCTTTCAATTATTCGATACATTTGCCGCTTTTTCTGGTCTCAAGCTTAACCCTTCTAAATCTACAGCCCTCCCGGTTAACCACCATAGCGGTAATGACGAGCTCAGCTCGTCCATTACCGCTGCAGTGGATATCTCCGGCCCCTGTGGGCCGATTTTGATCATTTTTTTTTTCATACACGCAGCTAGCACTCTGCTAGCTGCGTGTGGGGTGTGATCGCTGCCGCTCCGCAGCGATCCGCAGCTAACAGCGGCGTAAGGGACCCCCCCCCCGCCCAGACCCCTTGCACAGCCTGGCCAATCAGTGCCAGGCTGCGCTATGGGGCTGGATCGGACACCCCCCGACGCCATGACGTGGATGACGTCATCCCGATCGTCGCCATGGCGACGAGGGAAGCCAAGCAGAAAATCCCATTTACAACGGGATTTTCTGCTTGCTATAAAAGCCGGCGGCGATCGCACTAGATGGGCAGATGCGCCCTCTAGTTGTGAATCATCTAGCTAACTGAAAGTTAGCTACAATGATTCACAGAAAAAAAACCTATCTGCACGCCACCCTGGCGATTTTAACAGAACGCCAGGGTGGTTAATTTGTATCCTCATACGATTAACTGGCTGGAAACTACTTATGGATTCAAATGGAGTAGATCTAAATTTAAATACTTGGGAGTTTTTCTTACGCCTTGCTATGGGGATCTGTATGGAGCCAATTTTTCACATACAGCTAACACTATCACTCAACTTCTGAAAACTTGGTCCTCGTACAAGGTCTTATGGCTTGGAAGAAGTATAGCATGCAAGATGATCATTCTTCCCAAGTTATTATATTTATTCCGCATGCTCCCTATCAGGGCCGGGCCGAGGCATAGGCTGGAGAGGCTGCAGCCTCAGGGCGCAGTGTAGGGGGGGGGGGGAATTAATTCAGCTGTCATTCCTAATTGTGTATGAAGCAGAAAGACATAAGAAAAGAGGATACATGGCAGTGACTGCAAGCCAGATAACTAGATATTAAGGTGTTGGGGAAGTTGTGGGCCCTGGGGCGCCTCTTAAGTCTAATAGCAATCAGTGTGTGATAACTGGGGTGGGAGAGATGGAGGGGCACACTTTGGTGTCTCAGCCTTGGGTGCTGGAGGACCTTGTCCCGGCTCTGCTCCCTATAACTATGGCTAAGAAATCTCTGTCTGGTCTGCAATCTCAAATAGACAAATTTGTCTGGGATGGTAAGCCTGCTAGAGTTCGGGCACAGATTCTCTATAGATCTCCCCTACAGGGTGGTATTGGTCTACTGAGTTTGTGGCATTACTATTTGGCTGCTAAACTTGGTCAAATCCTGGATTGGGGTATAGATGCTAATCCCCCGGCTTGGTATCAGTTTGAATCAACCTCAATCTCTCCTTTTTATTTATCGTCCTTGGTCACGGTTACAGCTAAAAATGATATAGCAGCTCTTTCTGGCAAGAACAGGATTGTATCATCACTAGCCAAGTTATGGATTTCTATAGCTACTTCATATAACCTTATGTCCTTTCCCTCCCCCAGGACTTCTATTTTTGGTAATCCTCGATTTGTTCCGGGTTTTAGGAACCCGCAGGTGTTTTCCTGGTGGAGAGATAAGGGCCTTTCTACGGCTAATAAGTTTTGGATTAGGGATGTCCCAGTTACATTTAATATGCTTCGATTTGGTCAAGATTCCCCCTTGGAAGAGGCGTTTGGATTTTGTCAAATTAAACATTATTTTTCATCGTTCTTTCCTTCCTTCCCAATGTTTGAGCCTACAACTTTTGAATCACTTTACTTCGGGTTTACTCATCGAAAAGGTCTCATTTAATTATTGTATGCATTATTATTGGGTCGGGACAATGTAGATAAAATGCCATACATGAGGGCCTGGGAGCAGGAATTGGGAATTCAGCTTACACAATATGACTGGTCCCTTATCTGGACTGTAGTCTCCAAGGTGGTAAAGTCAAATATGGTGAAAGATCTGGCGGTTACCGTATATACTCGCATATAAGCTGACCCGCATATAAGCCGACCCCCCCACTTTTACTTAACAAACCAGTAAAAAATGATTGACCCCCATATAAGCCGGGGGTAGGAAATGCTGGCCGCCTTATTCCCCTAGTGTGTCCCAGTATCGCTAGTATTGTGCCCAGTATAGCTAGTATAGTGCCCAGTATAGCTAGTATAGTGCCCAGTATAGCTAGTATAGTGCCCAGTTCAGCTAGTATAGTGCCCCAGTACAGCTAGTATAGTGCCCCAGTATAGCTAGTATAGTGCCCAGTATAGCTAGTATAGTGCCCCAGTATAGCTAGTATAGTGTCCATTATAGCTAGTATAGTGCCCAGTGTAGCTAGTATAGTGCCCATTATAGCTAGTATAGTGCCCATTATAGCTAGTATAGTGCCCATTATAGCTAGTATAGTGCCCATTATAGCTAGTATAGTGCCCATTATAGCTAGTATAGTGCCCAGTGCAGCTAGTATAGTGCCCCAGTATAGCTAGTATAGTGCCCCAGGATAGCTAGTATAGTGCCCCAGTATAGTTAGTATAGTGTCCATTATAGCTAGTATAGTGCCCAGTGTAGCTAGTATAGTGCCCCAGTATAGCTAGTATAGTGCCCCAGTATAGCTAGTATAGTGCCCAGTGTAGCTAGTATAATGCCCATTATAGCTAGTATAGTGCCCCAGTATAGCTAGTATAGTGCCCATTATAGCTAGTATAGTGCCCATTATAGCTAGTATAGTGCCCATTATAGCTAGTATAGTGCCCAGTGTAGCTAGTATAGTGCCCCAGGATAGCTAGTATAGTGCCCCAGTATAGTTAGTATAGTGCCCCAGTATAGCTAGTATAGTGCCCATTATAGCTAGTATAGTGCCCATTATAGCTAGTATAGTGCCCCAGTATAGTTAGTATAGTGTCCATTATAGCTAGTATAGTGCCCAGTGTAGCTAGTATAGTGCCCATTATAGCTAGTATAGTGCCCATTATAGCTAGTATAGTGCCCAGTGTAGCTAGTATAATGCCCATTATAGCTAGTATAGTGCCCCAGTATAGCTAGTATAGTGCCCCAGTATCGCTAGTATAGTGCCCCAGTATCGCTAGTATAGTGCCCCAGTATCGCTAGGTAGTGCCCCAGTATAGCTAGTATAGTGCCCAGTGTAGCTAGTATAGTGCCCAGTGTAGCTAGTATAGTGCCCCAGTATAGCTAGTATAGTGCCCCAGTATAGCTAGTATAGTGCCCAGTGTAGCTAGTATAATGCCCATTATAGCTAGTATAGTGCCCCAGTATAGCTAGTATAGTGCCCATTATAGCTAGTATAGTGCCCATTATAGCTAGTATAGTGCCCATTATAGCTAGTATAGTGCCCAGTGTAGCTAGTATAGTGCCCCAGGATAGCTAGTATAGTGCCCCAGTATAGTTAGTATAGTGCCCCAGTATAGCTAGTATAGTGCCCATTATAGCTAGTATAGTGCCCATTATAGCTAGTATAGTGCCCAGTGTAGCTAGTATAGTGCCCCAGGATAGCTAGTATAGTGCCCCAGTATAGTTAGTATAGTGTCCATTATAGCTAGTATAGTGCCCAGTGTAGCTAGTATAGTGCCCATTATAGCTAGTATAGTGCCCATTATAGCTAGTATAGTGCCCAGTGTAGCTAGTATAATGCCCATTATAGCTAGTATAGTGCCCCAGTATAGCTAGTATAGTGCCCCAGTATCGCTAGTATAGTGCCCCAGTATCGCTAGTACAGTGCCCCAGTATCGCTTGGTAGTGCCCCAGTGCCCCCCCCGCCTCCCCTTCTCCCCCACGGCCGCCGCTGCTTTTACCTTAGCAGGCGCCGCTTCTTCTATCCCCCTCCTCTCTGGCTCCGTAGGACAGCAGCACTCTTCACGGTGGCTGCTGTGATCTGACAGGAAGCAGCGAAGAGCGCGGCTTCCTGTAGCGGCGGTTGCTATGGGAACCGCTCTCTCTCTCTACTGCAGCCGCCGTGAAGAGCGCTGCAGTGATTTACGGAGCCGGACAGGAGGGGAATAGAAGAAGCGGCGCCGGGCAGGTAAATGCAGCGGTAGCGGCGGCCGCGGGAGGGGGGGGGGGGGGCTGGGCCGGGTGACAGTGCGGGGGGCTCGGACCACCATCACCAGCACCAGACTCGCATACAAGCCGACCCCCCAACTTTTGACCCCCTTTTTGGGAGTCAAAAATTCGGCTTGTATGCGAGTATATACGGTAAGCTTTTGTTTCGGTGGTATTATACCCTGGTTAAAATTCATAAAATGTATCCCTCGGCCTCTTCGTCTTGTTTCCGCGGTTGTGGTATGGAAGGGTCTCTGGTGCATGTTTTTTGGGATTGCCCGCGTGCACAACGTTTTTGGGACTCATGGAAAAATTTAATTTGGTTTTCCAATCTCTTTGACTGCTTCCCAGGCCCTTTTAAATATACTTTTATAAATACTAAATAATAATAATAATAATGTCTAATTATGAAGTTCCTGGAAGCTTCCGACCCTAATGGTCAATAGCCCTCCAGTGGAAATCCACTGATTTGGAGTTCGCTTTGGTTACTCAGCGTCTTGACTTGATGATGTTAATTGATCGAGTCTGTTATTATAGTGTTGAGAATATAGCAAGATTTGATCTTATTTGTGATGCAAGGAAATCCTATAGGCAATTTTAGTTCCCCTTGGACAGTTGTGTGATGGGTTTCTATTTGTTTTGTATACCTCTATGACATTCGGGACTCTTGTGTTTAGACAGGATGTTATTTTTCTTTTTCTTTTTCCTCTTTTTTTTCATTTTATTTTGGGGTTAGTTCTAGGTTAGGGTTTTCTTTTCGGTCAAGAAGAGCAACGTACTATGGAACTTATTAGATTGGACTGATCCCTAGGATCTCAGTAGGAGACACTTTTGTGCCCCATTTCCTAGGTTGAACGGTTTGGACATCGGAATTTTGCTCTTCAATATATATATGTGTAGGATGTTTATCCACGTTTGTTATTATCTTCCTTCTGTATATGTTTCGCTATCTCTAGCTTCTCTAGTTTGTTGTTATATTTGCCTTATTATATAATAAAGCTCTTTATAATGAAAAGATAGTTTTCTAAGATTATTAAACTCCAAATACCTCATTAAATACCTTTTTGATAAGCAAAACAAAATAATAAATAAATAAAATAAAATAAAAAAAGAGACAAATGATCACTAGATACTTTGTAAAATATAAATACAGCAGCTATGCAATAAAATGCAAAGGCAGCTTTCAGAGCAAATAAACTGTACTTTGGGAACTTGCAATTTGTAAAGAGAGGAAATTACTTGTGCACAAAATCAAATATGATAATTGTGCATCCATCTGAAAATGGCGCCTGCGAATAATGGCGCACGGTGTTGCCGCTAATCCGTTTGGCGCTTATCGCTATTTAACGTTAAAGCCTTATTGTTATTTAACGTTAAAGCCTTATTGTTATTTACCGTTAACACACAGAACCCTCTCTGTACCTATCCCTAACCCCTAAACCCCCCTAGTGGTGCCTAACCCTAACCACCCCCTGGTGGTGCCTAACCCTAACCACCCCCTGGAGGTGCCTAACCCTAACCACCCCCTGGTGGTGCCTAACCCTAAGATCCCCCCTGGTTGGTGCCTAACCCTAAGACCCCCAACCCCTGGTGGTGCCTAACCCTAAGACCCCCCTGGTGGTGCCTAACCCTAAGACCCCCCTAGTGTGCCTAACCCTAAGACCTCCCTGGAGGTGCCTAACCTTAAGAACCCCCCACCAGTGGTGCCTAACCCTAACCTTGACAGTGTTACATTAAATCCATCCCCCGTTTTGCAGTTAAATAACGTCTGCAGTTTGGCTTATGTAGGGCGCTATTGATAAATAACGTTAGTGTGTGCCGGTTTTCTTCTTTTTTCCCTGTGCGCCATTATTATGCAGTACTAACGATAAATAGCGATAAGCGTATCTTTTTAATGCGGCGCCATTTTTATGCATAGGCGCTGTGCGCCATTATTCACTGATCCCGATAATTGTATGGTTGAAGGGAACCTTAACTGAAAGGGAAATGGATGTTTCCTGTTAAACAATACCAGTTGCTTGGCACTCCTGATGATCTCTTTTGCTGCAGTAGTGGCTGAATCACACACCTGAAACAAGCATGCAGCTAATCCATTCTGACTTCAGTCAGAGCACCTGATCTGCATGCTTGTTCAGGGGCTGTGGCTAAAAGTATTAGAGACACAGGATCAGCAGGCGATTCAGGCAACTGGTATCATTTTAAAAGGAAAAATCCATATCCTTCTCAGTTCAGGTTCCCTTTAATAAAAATTAGGAAAAACAAAAAGTAGAAAAACAAGTAATTATTTTGATGGCTCTGCTCATTTTTTTCATCGATTTTTTTTTTTTTTTTTACACTCTGCTTACCTGTTTTATTGATTTTGTTAAATAACAAGGTACTTACATATTATCCCATCTGGAAAGTTTGGCAGCTTTTTTGTTAAAGTTCTGTTTGCTCCCCCAAGAAGATCATTTTTGGAGAGCTGAAAGTCCCGGCTTTCTGTTGCACCAGGTCCCGAGTCAATTAGATGCCCCATTCCCAAGTTATGGGGTTTTGAAGGAGGTGTCCCCTGAACTTGGTTGCAGAAAGTGCAATTACAGAAGTACAGGAGGAACCGGACATGATGATAAGCAGCACACCCGGGAGGTCGTCTTCTTCTTCTTTACTTTGCAGCATAAATCTGTGTCTTCAGAACTTATGTCAAGTCCCCTCGGTCTGTCATTACAGATGAAGGAACAGCGGAGCTACCGTCTTTCCCCGAATTTAAGACCTCCCCCTAAAGTAAGACACCCCATATATTTTGAGTATGCTCGAAATATAAGACATCCCCCTAATATAAAACCTAGTGGCAGACCTGTTCCTGCTCGCTTGCCCGCCCGCTCCCTTTACCTCCCCTGCTCTTGCTGCTGTTCCCTCGTTAAAGTTCGGGAAGCCTCTGCCTATTCCTGTCATTAATCACACCGCAGATTAGCGGTGACTCGCTGTGAAAGCAGCTACAGGAATGTATCCGGTAACAGTGCCGCCCTATACAGGAAGTGGTCTCTGTTTACTTCCTGTCGGCGCTGTTACCAGATACATTCCTGTAGCTGCTTTCACAGTGAGTCACCGCTAATCTGCGTTGTGATTAATGACAGGAATAGCCAGAGGCTTCCCAGACTTTAACGAGGGGGGCAACGAGGAGAGCAGGGGAGGTAAAAGGAGCGGGCGGGCAAGTGAGCGGGTGGGCAGGTGGTGTGCATAATGACAGGCATAAGGAGAGTCTTCCGGATTTTAACAAGGGGACAGCAGCAGGAGGAGGGGAGGTAAAGTTAGCGGGCTGGTGGGGGGAATCTATCTGGCTACCACCATAGAATTTAAGACCTCCCCTGAAAATAAGACCTAGCACAAATTTTGAAAGACAAATTAATATAAGACGGTGTCTTATTTTCGGGGAAACACGGTATGTACCCTCGTCTACTCTCTGTCTTACTGGCATGGGCAGGAGACTCAATTCCACTGTGGAAAGAGCAGGGGACACCCCGTACCCCAACCCCTCCCCTTCCTAACTTAGGAATGGGGCATCGCATTGACTCGGGACCCAGTGCAAAGGATAGTCGGCACTTTCAGCTTACCAAAAATGGTTAGATCTGGCTAGGGGAGCAAACAGAACTTTCCAGACGGGATAATACGCAAGTACCAATAACAATAAGCTAATTCGCTATAGTGTGACTTCTGGCCATGGATGAGCACAAGCGTATGGCGATCCCTTGCATGCCCAGTAGAAGGAAGCTGCTATGTTCTGCGCACACTGCCTGCCCCAACAGACAACTGACTACAGAGACACTTCAGGAGAGCCGCTAATCATTTCAGAAGAACAGTAAATAAAAAAATAATAATAATTTACAAGTATTATACTTATTAATTGTTCAATCTAATGATATTTTATTAGTAGTATTTAAATAGCACCAACATCTTCCGCAGTGCTGTACAGAGTATATTATTATTATTATTGATTTATAAAGCGCCAACATATTCCATAGCGCTGTACAAGGTCAGAAAGCTGCAAGGGATATGTAATAATACAGACAATGATAAACATCAATATTGGTACAAAATACAGAATTGGTGGTTCAATATGTAACGGGATGAATAAAATGTATAACAGAGTGCAAGCCACAAAATGAGTAACAAACTCCAAGACACAAAAGGGTGAGAGAGCTCTGCCCTTGCGAGCTTACAACTAAAGATATAAGTATACAGTATACAGGTAGTCCCTGGTTAATGAACAACATAGGGTTGTTCTTTACCTGGATCTGTTCTCTTCTCAAGTCGAGACACTGTGATATCTCTGTCCTTTGTATCGTCTCTGTGTGCCTCCAGTGTCCCATTGTGCGTCACCTCTGTTCCCTGGTGCTTACAGTGCCCCTCTGCTCCCCCCCTCCCCCCCACCACTGTGTCACCT